>NW_025933952.1:95185-236941 GCF_000764305.2 Hyalella azteca
ACATTGAGACCTACATGGCCCAGACATTGAGACCCACATTGCCCAGACATTGAGACCCACATTGCACAGACATTGAGACCCACATTGCATAGACATTGAGACCCACATTGCTCAGACATAGGCACCCACATGACCCAGACATTGAGACCCACATTGCCCAGACATTGAGACCCACATTGCATAGACATTGAGACCCACATTGCTCAGACATTGGCACCCACATGACCCAGACATTGCCCAGACATTGAGACCCACATTGCCCAGACATTGAGACCCACATTGCCCAGACATTGAGACCCACATTGCCCAGAAATTGAGACCCACATTGCCCAGACCTTGAGACCCACATTGCCCAGACATAGAGACCCACATTTCCCAGACATTGAGACCCATATTGCCCAGACATTGAGACCCACATGACCCAAACATTGAGACCCACATTGCCCAGACATTGAGACCCTCATTGCCAGAAATTGAGACCCACATTGCCCATACATTGAGACCCTCATTGCCAGAAATTGAGACCCACATTGACCAGACATTGAGACCCACATAGCCCAGACATTGAGACCCACATGGCCCAGACATTGAGACCCACATGACCCAAACATTGAGACCCACATGGCCCAGACATTGAGACCCACATTGCCCAGACATTGAGACCCACATTGCCCAGACATTTAGACCCACATTGCCCAGACATTGAGACCCACATTGCTTCGTACCTCCAGACAGGCTCTTAGAGCCCGGCATTGTGCTCGGCGCTTGGACTGCTCCCGACGGGTGCGCTGCCTGCGTACGACATCCCTAGGAGACACGTTGGGCTTGCCACCGTCAACCTGGATCTGCAGAACATGGGAAAATTAAAACAATGCAATAATAAAACTTACAAGTAGCACAATAAAATTCATATACTTTAGTAAAATAGACTTGAAAATATATCGGTACAATTAAATATAC
This sequence comes from Hyalella azteca, assembly GCF_000764305.2. Taxonomy (NCBI): domain Eukaryota; kingdom Metazoa; phylum Arthropoda; class Malacostraca; order Amphipoda; family Hyalellidae; genus Hyalella; species Hyalella azteca. Next base: position 96,146 of record NW_025933952.1, read on the forward strand.
TTCAATAATAACACAATTAGTGAAAAATTATAATTTATTTCTAATTATTGATAATTAAACAGTTTGTGTGGGAAACTTGTACAAGAAATCCTCTTTGACCCACTCAATTTGGTGCATAAATTCTTGCATAATCAATAATAACAATATTTACAGATGCACACTATGCCTAATCTATAAATAATGAAAACTGTTACCTGCATTTTAGGTTTATTCAACGGCGGACCTTTCCGTGCATCAACAATCTGTCAGTGACAAGTGAATGGAAGAGACAAACTTTACACTCAATGGAATAAATAAAAAAGAGACAAACTTTACACTCAAAAAAGTGAATGGAAAAGAGACAAACTTTAAACTCAATGAAATGAATGGAAAAGAGACAAACTTTACACTCAATGAAATGAATGGAAAGAAGAGAAAAACTTTACACTCAATGAAATGAATGGAAAAGAGACAAACTTTACATTCAATGAAATGAATGAAAAAAGGGACAAAATTTACACTCAATGAAATGAATGAAAAAAGGGACAAAATATACACTCAATGAAATGGATGAAAAAAGGGACAAAAATCACACTCTATAAAGTGAATGAAAAAGAAACAAACTTTACACTCAATGAAATTAATGGAAAAGAGACAAACTTTACACTCAATGAAATGCATGGAACAAGAACCAACATTGGTATTGTTTCAAGTCATGAATTTCAAGTATTTTTTACATAAGTATTTTTTACATAAGTATCAAGATCACACTGAGATGTTCAACAATGGGAATTGTATAATAACAGATTTTTAACAAACTACCTAAACCCATCTAGAGAGGCAACTTTGGTATGTACTTGATTGAATGAAAGGTATTTATGGTAGATCAAAGTTACCTCAAAGTTATTTCAAAGATACTTCAAAGTTATTTAAATTGGGAGTATTTTTTATGCAAATAAAAAATACTCTTCATAATAAATATGAATATTATTATTAATTCATGACGATATTGAATCAATAACATTGTATTGACAAATTCTGGTCCAGTGGACAAACAAAACCCACTTGGGTCTAACCATTCTGCCTCACCTACCATTTACACAACCAAACAGAAAAATTTGTCTGCCTCACCTACCATTTACACAACCAAACAGAACAATTTGTCTGCCTCACCTACCATTTACACAACCAAACAGAACAATTTGTCTGCCTCACCTACCATTTACACAACCAAACAGAACAATTTGTCTGCCTCACCTACCATTTACACAACCAAACAGAACAATTTGTCTGCCTCACCTACCATTTACACAACCAAACAGAACAATTTGTCTGCCTCACCTACCATTTACACAACCAAACAGAACAATTTGTCTGCCTCACCTACCATTTACACAACCAAACAGAACAATTTGTCTGCCTCACCTACCATTTACACAACCAAACAGAACAATTTGTCTGCCTCANGACATAGTGTCTGCAATGAAGTAATTTCTGTAGTGGAATTTTAACTTCAATTAACACGTTGACTACGATTGCTTCATCTTGTACTATTATTTCATTTTTAGTACTGTTTTCAAACAGTTTTGCCAGATGGTCATTTTTTCCGGACAAATTCCGTGATTTAGTTTTTCTCAATTGTGTTGGCCGGCTAAAATTTATGATAGGGGTACTTCCTAATTACATTTTAAATACTGCAAAAAGAAAATGAATGGAATTTTTATAGCAGAACCTACAAATAAACAAGTATACATTGAAATATCGGCCTTTTTTGTTCTCGGATTTGGCCGATTTTAGGCAACCTGAATTTGTACCACTACGTCCTGGAGAAATATTTCGTGGTATGCATATGTACCACTTCGTAGTCAACATGTTAAATTATGTTCACCATAAAATAAATACCTGACCACTTACTTAAGCTAGATTTTCTAGTCAGTAGATTGAATGCATAAAATCTAAGTTTTTTTTTATTAAAGATTGAAACTTTAATGTAACAAATAAACAAATAATCTAAATAAACACAGTTTTATTAGAATAAAGTCTGTCATTAAAATATAAATGCATCAAGTCTGCCATAGAGATATCCAATGCATCAAGTCTGCCATAAGGTATCCAATGCATCAAGTCTGCCATAAGGTATCCAATGCATCAAGTCTGCCATTAAGATATCCAATGCATCAAGTTTGCCATTAAGATATCCAATGCATCAAGTCTGCCATTAAGATATAAAATGCATCAAGTCTGCTACTAAAATATTCAATGCATCAAGTCTGCTGTTAAAATATGAAATGCATCAAGTCTGCTACTAAAATATTCTAAAATATAAAATGCATCAAGTCTGCCACTAAAATATAAAATGCATCAAGTCTGCCACTAAAATATAAGAGGCATCAAGTCCGCCGCTTAAATATAAAATGCATCAAGTCTGCAACTAATAATAACTGAAGATGCATCAAGTCTGCCGCTAAAATATCCAATGCATCAAGTCTGCCATTAAAATATGAAATGCATCAAGTCTGCCATTAAAATATAAAATGCATCAAGTCTGCAACTAATAATAACTGAAGATGCATCAAGTCTGCTGCTAAAATATAAAATGCATCAAGTCTGACACTAAAATTTAAGATGCATCAAGTCTGCTGCTAAAATAGAAAATGCATCAAGTTTGGCGCTAAAATATAAGATGCATCAAGTCTGCAACTATAATATAAGATGCATCAAGTCTGCCGCTAAAATATAAAATGCATCAAGTCTGCCGCTAAAATATAAAATGCATCAAGTCTGCCACTAAAATATAAAATGCATCAAGTCTGCCACTAAAATATAAAATGCATCAAGTCTGCCANGACCTGCAAACCTGTTTCTAGTTGCCACTTGCCTGGAACTTTTTTTTTTCAAGGCGGAACGCTTTTTTTAAGTGAACCTCTAATCTTAGATTTCCACTCTGCTCTACCAAATAGTAATAAACTGTTTGTGTAGAAAGAATATTATGGTTTGAGACTTTTAAACGAGTCTGTGAATATATTAGGAATTCTTTAAGTATACTTGTATTTGCTGATTTTAGGTCATAAATAAATTAATAGATGATTAAGTTAACTAGTTAAGAGACGGTTATAGACACATAAAAACTAATTCTGACACAGCTTGGAATTAGACATACACAGCTCGTTCCAAGCTGTGTGCAAAAATTAAAATTTTCTTGATTAAAAGCGTAATATCTCTCAATTAAAAGCCTAAATAAGTAGGTAGTGTTCAATATTCAATAGTGTTCTAATTCCAAGCTGTGTCATATTCCAATACAGCTTACACAGCGATCGGAATTTGATTGGAGTGTTGGAATTCCAAGAGTGTTGGAATTACAAATTAGTAGAGTTTGAAGCGCGGCCGGAATTAGTCTCACAAAATGCCAAATTTAGTCACACAGTGTCAGAATATATGGATTTGGTAGGTTTGCATTCTAAAGGCTTGTAAATGAATATGGCAACATTTTGTGACGTTTCATTGTTGCTGGCACATAGTGCGGTGTTTGGAGAGTGAGAGTGACGTAAAGCAAACAGAACTCGAGTTGCGTGTATGTTGATTTTTTATGGCCATTCATTTTTTGCTACATCCTTAAAGTGTCAGAATATACCGCGTTTACCCTACCACCCAAGGTGGGATTCTAAGAATGAGGACGGCCGCGCTCGCGCGCGGCCGTCGTGACGCTCACGGCACGGCAGCCCGCGAGGGAGTCAAAGGGGGGGGGGGGGGGGGGGTGAGGGGCGCGTTTAACAGCAAGGTTTGCAGGGGTGCGTGCGATGCGTGGGTGCCTCGTACGATGCGTAATTAGTGTGATGCGTAATTAGTGCGATGCGTGGGTACCTCAGAAGATGCGTAATTAGTGCAATGCGTGGGTGCCTGGTACGATGGCCAACTGCAGATGACCCAACTTTTCACATGTACCTCCAGATGGACAACTTCTGACAGCATACCTGCGAATTCAAAAGTATGTTAATTTACATTGCACAACACGGTGAACGTAAGAACTCAAAAAAAAAGTAAATGGGTCAAAGGCATCAAACTGAAAACATTGAACAAGATTTATATTAAACTCAATATTGTCATTTACTTTTATTCAATGTTATGCAATTTGCCAACCCAACATAAAGTTTAACACAAGGCACAATACTCAGAATTTATGGAGACCCAAGTTCTAAACTTCATTCATTGGCAGGCCAGACATGCAAGTTAGTAAAGTTATCTTTACAAGTGATCATATCGTCCAATGACTTCCTAACTGCACTCAAGGTCAAGAATGCCAAATTAGCGACCTCTAGTCGTAAACTGCTGAAGAGCTCGACGACTCCAAGCACTTCATACAGCGCCGGGAATTTTTACATTTCTTCCTCCTCTCACAATATTCCCCTTTCATTTATTATTATTCACGATGCTAAACTGGACAACAATGAGTCATGTGGCGCATAATACCCTCGTTCACGAGTAATAGGCTATTGCAAGGCCGGGGATTCATTGCCAAGCAGTGGATAAAATCTATACCTTCAATGGTCACAAGGTTTCAGTTTTTAGACTCTCCTGAAAACTTGACTTTTCCGATTGCAATGCTATGTCCTATGATTTTTAAGCTACATCATTGAGAGACATACCATTCGATTCATAAAATCAAGATCTAGCGGTTCACCAATTGATTTTATTATAGTTTGGATTATATTTTGCAAAAAATTACTTACCTTGACTTCGAGTTGGAGAAAAGAACTACTCTGACTCTGAGCGACTGTGTGAGTGTGACAGACTGACAGTCACTGTGTCAGTGGTGACTGGTGACACGATTCCTCTGGACTTTACTTTTAAGACACAAGTTTCTAAGGAGTTACGAGTTTACGACAGTAGTGAGTGGCAACCAACACCAAGATCGTCGAAGTCAGGGGTCGAGTCAGTCCTTCAGCAATGCAAAAATAGCATTAATTAGTAATTTAGTCAGCACTTGACAACCGGTCGCCATAAGTAAGTTCAACTCTCAGAGGCTCGTCTCCTGTCTCAGTTGCCTGCCTCAAATCTCTCAAAGTTGTTTTCCATGGGAATACTTTACTTTTTTATTTCTCTGACTAAACTTTAGAAAATAAATTAATTATTCATGAATAACTAATTAGTTATTAGATAAATAATAATAATATCCCAGAAAGGCACAAACACTGATCGTATGAATAATATCCATACCAGAATAATATCCCAAATGGAGTATCAATGATGCAACGAAACATCTGGAAAATAAGTACATCTAGCGCACCAAACCCCAAAAAAATACCCCATAGTGAACTAAAAATAAGGGTACTATACCAACAAATAAGTAAATAAAAATTGACTGTGTTTAACTGAAGGCCAACGTATTAAATTTTTGTTAGTTAAAGCAAGCAGAAAGAACAAAATCAAGCATACTTTTTGCAACATACCACAAGTTTAGGCATGATTAGTGTCAAAAACATAAAAGCGTAACAGTAATAAAACCACTATAAGCAGATTGACTCATCATGTTGATTTAAAGGGACGAAAAAAAAACGAAATGAAGGACACATTTAATGCAATGAACAAAATATGCATAATACTTCACACTGTATTAGAGATGAAATAACCATACACAAATAAAAAGCAGAAGCAGTGCTGCTGAACTACCGGTACTATCTTCTACCAACATTCTAACAACGAAAACAGGAAAGACAATTTCAATGTTCTTAAACCATACGGGGCATATAGGTTGTAGAAGTACGTTGTAGGTACACTGTTAACCATGCACATGCGTGTAGGTTGACTATTACATTGAGGTTTTCAATATAAATCTAAGTTTACCATACCTTCAATGTAATTATGAATAACTTTATGGCTCTAATGTGAGAGAAGATAGAATCGAGTACTTTTTGAAAAATTACTTAAAGTGTTTTATGAAGAACTGCTACTTGAGCTAATAGATTTGATGATATTCTTAAAAAATACCCAAATTGAACCAATTAAATTCAAATCAGACTTCAAAAGGCAATTCAGCAAAACAATATAATTTGAATATTCATACAGCCATTTCTTATAAAGTGCAAAGATATTATGTATCTTTGCACTATTTTTTACATAATGTAAAAAATATTCATCCTTTGCAAATGCGACACATTCAAAAATGTTAATCTGACAGTTAATTTTTCCATTGATTACACTAGTTTAACTAGTTTCGACTAGTCCAATGAGATGGATTCCTTGACATAAATCAACTAAGTAAAGGTTGGACCATCCTTTGTATAAGATATAGCTAGATTAGGAGGTGGACAATCACTTCCATCTGTTGAGATAATGGCATCATAGTGATTGCTAGCAGGACTTGATTCGTCGTAATGATAAAGAAGAGAAATGTAGTTAAAGAGATTGGAAGATGAAGGTTTAAATGGCTTGTTGTAAACTTGCGTCAACTTCCACTTGTATGAATTGGGAACAGAGGTCGGCGAGGTGTCTTTTTTCAGAGTATAAACATTTTTCTTGGCCATGCAGGAAAAAATTAATAGTTCCATGGTTCCGCCGTACTTCTTCATGCGTTCGGATGTGGAATCGCTTGACTTGATAGGGACCTTCATTTTTTCGGCATATTCAATTATTGCTTTCACTAAATTAGATGAAGTAGAGGCTTCTAGCAGTTCTGGAGCACAGAATTTGACTAGTGAATGGACTAGAACAGCGTCGCTGTCGTGTTCCATGAGAGATTCAGCCTCATTACCCTGCCAGCTTTTTGCTGTCCACATATTAGTCCATTTTGGATCGTCCACTGTAGCTATTAGTTTATTTGAAAGAGTGTTTCTCATACGATCGTGCAGGTCTTCGTCATTGTAGAAATGCAGAGCAAGGCAGCGGTAAAGGCAGTTGCCATCACCCAAAATTTTTCTGATTGATCGATTTTCAAGTCCTAGTTGAAAATTAAGCTCTGACATAGTTAACTCAACATTGCCACTATGTTCCTGTTTATGCAGGTGAAGATTTTTATTGTCAAATATTTTTTTACATTTTTCATTTTTTCTATCAACACATTTTGGGCAATACCAATTACCACGGGGTACTTTTGACATCTTCAAACATTTCATGTGGAACCAATCGCCACCTTCGGCATTCTTGCAAGTTAAACGTTCAATGTATGATTCACAATGCTTGGCATTGGCACAGCCAATCCATCTAGTAGATGAATCTTCAGTCAGATTTTGTGTATCATTTTCTACTTCACAAATACAATATATTTCAATTTTGCTGGTAGTGTTTGTTGATTGAAGTACTAAATTTATGTCATTTTCCTCATGAGACTTTGCTGGAATGTTATCACTGCACGGTGCACAACTGGAATGGGCTGGGATAGACTGGGATGGGCTTGAGGCAATGCTTGAATTCTTAACTTCCTCACTTTTTGGGATTTGCAATAGCCAATTATCAAGTTTGATTTTCTTCGGATCTCCTTTCTTGAACTTTGGGGCAAGGCGCCGTTTTGGTAGGTTGTTCTTCATGCTTTCACTGCCTAGTTCTGTCAAGTAAGCTTTTACAGACTTGCTGAGTTCAGTTGATTTTTTAGTTTTCTGCAGCGATTCCAAATGATCACGCAAAAATATTTTTTGAGCAAGTTCAGTGTCATGCTGAGCAATATTTGTGTTGCATTTAAGGAACACTTCTTTGGCTACATTGTCAACTGAGTCACTTTCAGTTGATTGTTTACGAAAGAGGTTTTTGGATTCATATCGGTTTTTTACAGTGTTGGCCACATGTGACATCACTCTTTCTGTTGCTGATTGTGTTGGTTTCATCAGTTGGACGACTTCAAGGCATCGTATGATGTTCACAGGATACTTTGATGCATTTCCATTTTCTTTGATGTAGTGAGCAATGGCATCAGTGTAGGATTGGGGTGTAGTATTTCCATATCTGACAAGTCTGTTGTTTGTCTCTGGCTGCCATTCACTTGCAAATTTTTTCCGAAAGTTGATATAGTCCTTTTCCAAACAAGTGCACAGTCGAAATCCTTTGCATTGTTTTCCACAAGGTTCAAATTCAATATTTAATAAGTCGAAGAATTGTTTGATACTACTTGATTTTTCTGCATCGAATTCCAAGTTATTATGAATTGAAAACAATTGTGTTGCAAGGACAATTGGTCTTGGTATCTCTAAGTAATTTTCTGCTTCCTTACAAATTGAGTCAATCCATTTGCTATTTTGCTCCAGTAAATCAATCATTAGTTCTTTTCTGGACCCTTCAAGTTCTCTTCTTGTTTTGAAGGCAAGCTTTTGTGCAATTTCATTCAAATTCATGACATTACAAGAAGTGATACTTGAGCATGGAATTATTGATTCTAGATTCCCATTTTCCATGAAATTTGTGAGCTCAATGCAAGGAGTTTTCAATTCTTGCAATTGTGAGACCAGACTGTCAACAAGGTACTTGTATTCAAACGGTCCAAAGCAAGAATCTTGAGCTTTTTTCTCCATGTAAGATATAACTTTGTACAGTCTGCAAATCAAATGGGTTCTGCTTACAAAAGACTCATTGACGATCTTTTTCAAGATGGCATTTGCTTTTTCACTCACAATGTTATTCCAATGTGTACATTCTGGCAGGGCTTCAATCAGTACTCGAATGTCCTTGATGATAGCATCCAGATGCAGATGAAGATATTCGGCGAATCTGGTTACGCATTGCGTCGGGATTGCAGTGAAAGTAGACCCATGAACAATGTTGATGTATTTATGAATAAGATTCTTTACAATATTGTGATCATTCACGAATGCTGCTATGCTTCGACAAGTTGATAAAGTTTCATTAACCCATTGAGGCATGGTCCTTTGCATTAAATTCTCCATTTTGTGGCAAAAATCCGGAAGCCCTGTTAAATTGTGGTATTCAGCAGACGCTTTCAATTGTTCAATCATTCCTGTAGTTTTTCCAGTGTAAACCGCTGCTCCATCAGTGCATATGAATGCAACTGATGATGGGTCTAGAAATGATATCACAGTTTCTTTTAGATGATTAGTCGTCGCATAAGCATCTCCTTGCCTGATCATTGAAACCCCTAAAACAACTTCTTTTGGCATTCCACTTTCTGAAACATACGTTGCAACAACAGCTTGTCTTGACACATCTTTTGGGGCGGTTCCTTTATCACAGCAAATCGTGAATCTTCTCTTGCTCCTGGTTGCTGGGAAAATAGTTGAAAAGTAGTTTTTCATTGTGATGGCACAAGCTTTGTAATTGGCTGACAGCACACTTGCGATGCCTTTATGAGTCTGGTGCCTGTTACCCAAGGGGCTGCATAGGTGTGATGGGCAGATGATGGCAAGCAAAGCACAGAGGGAAGTATACAATCTGAAAGGTAAACAATGACTTGCCATGAATATCCCAGCTAGCATGGTGTTTTTGGTTGCATTGAGTCGTTCAAGGGCAGTTGGACGTCCACGTTTGGTTTGTAATGCATCATCAGAGTTGCCAAGTTTTACTGCATCGGTGTGCTGAAGACTAATCAGGTGCCTTTTCATAGCTTTATTTCTGCTCGTGATGTCACTGAAGATCATTCCAGTTGTCCATGATTCTCCAATTTTATGACGACCTCTGCTAGGTTTACCATGGCTGAGACAAATTTTGCAGAAGTGCATTATGCTATCCTTTTCAAAGTTGTATTGGGACAAGAAATTTGATTCTTCAGTGCTGTTTCTCTCTCGAGTTGAAATATTTTCTTTTTCATCAGGCGTTTTCAAACAAATATCTTTGAACTTTCTCTTGCAGCAACAGTCTTTGTCCTTGTCATGTTTGCATCCATCCATTGACATTTTCAGTGACATTCTGTAGAATTTTTCAGCAGTTGCAAGTTCAGAGCAACATGCACATTGGGGTTTGCCTATCAAAACTGACTGAATTTTTTTCTTAAATGGAGCAGAAGTTTGACAATTTTGTCCTTGATTTTGGTCTAGCAACACAGCTGGTGTCATTTCAGGTGGTTGAGCTTTAGTTGCATGAATATCTAATTGGGGTGGCTTAGAGGTAATTGCTTCATTTGAAGCTGGCAGTGATGGCCCTTCTGGCATTGTGACAGTCGGTATTGCAGGGTTTTCTGAAATTTCTGAAATCATTTCCATTTGGACATTTTCTTGAGTACTTGAATCCAGCAATACATCAGGTCTCATTTCCAATGACTTATCTTCTGTTTCATTCATTTGTGTTGGGTCTGGTTTTGAGCCAATTGTTTCATTAGAAATAATGCAGTGCACTGATGACAGTGTTGGCCCTGCTTGTGCAGTGATGGGCTGTGATACAGGGTGTGCAGGTTGAGCTACTACTCCGGTGAACCTTTCCATTAGCCTTCTTGATTGAACTTCTGATGGATCATTCTTCCTTGTCTTACAGTATTGACTGTATTTCTTAGGGTGGATCTTCTGAATATGCCTTATTAAATTGGTGTAACTTCTTTTTGTGAACCTAATTTTTTTAGAGCCATATCCACAAAATTTACACATAGCCTCTAAAGTGTTAGTGCCTTCAATTACAGTAATGTTCTTATAAGCAAACGTTAGTATTGCATGAGAAGCCATTATGAATGATAAAGGTGAGTCAGATGAGAAGGACCTGGGGAACAAGCATGCAATTAGCTATTGTTGAAAAATGAAAATTAGTAAGTTGGACTTTAGAAAGAATACCTAATCAATTTTAATCCACATTTAGTACATACTCAACTTCAATCATTCACACAAAATAGTGGTGCAAGACAAAGAATTAAGAAGAGACAGCCTAAATAAAATTTTGGATTTATATCAATGTTGAATTCTTGATGACCATTAATACTATGTAAATTATTAGGTTGCGCCACACAAATACAAAATTAGTCATAACTTAATGAAGTGAAACCATTATAATAGTAGAATTAGAGTCCAGGAGCATCAATGATGGAGCCCAACTATTCATTGTTCTTAATACTAAGTACTAGAATAGAAGTAGCTATTCACTAATTGACTAGCAGACTAGGGACTGTAGGACTAGGTTCCCAGCCTAATGATTGCACAGTTCTACCTAATCTTTATTAGTCAATACACAAAATTGTTTGCAATATTAAAAAAAATATACTGTCATTGGTATCAAAATTACTATTAAATAAATATTTTACAATTTATCATAAATATTAAACTATTTGCAATGCATTATAAGGAGGCTACAATCAGCGTTTCATTAACTGGCCTTTGATATAGCTAAGGAGAAAAATTCATTTAATTAACAGATAGGATTTAGAAGTATTGACAAATTGATTGTCAATTGCTCTGGAATAAGAATATTGATGGCGACTTGGTGTTTACCTTTGAAGGAAGTAGCAACTTAGCAAGTACTGAAAACCAGCAGATGACAAGATGCCAGCAGTAAAACTGATAGTCTTCCTCCAGAGCGCCACACAGACTCCAAGCCCAGACTCCAACTCCTGCTTGTGCTCTGCCAGTAGTACATCCACCATTAATGACACAAAATTGACTGAGCCTTTTGACTGATTGACAATTTGACATATCACATATCAATCATCAATTCATTATATGTATAAAATCAGGTAAATTGTAATTAATAATATTGTCTAATGTCTAGTACTAGTAGTACTAAGCTTATATTTTAGTAAGCTAGTAACTAGGCTATTAGATACCATTCACCATTGACCATTCCAATATTCATTTCTAATCATGTGATCTAATGAAATATTATTATATGAATATTATTGCAAATTCAAATCTAATAAAATTGCATTCATCATTCATCCTATATTCCTATTCCTACTCGTAGTAGCTAGTCCTAGTAGGCTAGCCGCAAAGCCGCTACCCCTGCCCCCTGCTAGTATAATATATTATGAATTTGATTAGGTCTGCCGTCTAGCCTCTAGGAGTCTAGGTCCACTGGTCCAGTGTAGGCCTACGCCTACTACCTGTCCCTGAGGAAATTTCTGAGGTTAAGAATTGATTAAATATTTAAATTAATTTTGAAGTTAATAACAAATTTTACTAACTAAATTGAAGTAAAGTGGCAATTAATTTTAGAATTCAATATCAAGACTCAAGACAGAAACAATTTTAGCCATTGTAAACTGGTCACGGACTCAGTCACGGTCCTGCTCACGGACACGGTACTGTGGCTCGTGGGTACGCTGGCCGCAGGCCCGCAGCTGGCGGCTGGTCGCCCGCCGCCAGGTATGGTTAACGCCTTAAAACTTAACGGTCCCACTCCCACAGCCCACTGTCCCAGAGGGTTTTACATGGACCATGGTATTGGTAATGGTGCATAATATGCATTTAAAAATTACTTTTTAAAGACAACACTTCTTAACAATCCAGTGTCTTGGATCAGTTGGATCATTGGATTTTACAGATGAATTTCTAATTTTATTTTCTAATATTGAAAACAAAATTAATTTTCAAAATTTTTTCATGATATCAAAATTTTTTAAATTTTCAAAATTACTTATTCTTTGAATTTCTGTCAAATTGTCAATTGATTCACACATTGTCTCTGAGACTCTGACTTTATGCAGCAGCAATTGTGCAAAATTTCAGATCAATTGGACTGGTGAAATTGTGTGATTTGCGTCCATATGGAATTATGGATTATAAGATTTGTAGCAGACTTTGGAGACTTGGAGTCTTTAGTCTTACCACGCCTGGACAGGTAGAAGTGTGTTAAATATCGATTATAACTAAGTAAAGTAAGATTTGTAGCAGACAGAGAGTGAAAGACAAACAAACAAGCAGTGAAGTTAAAGAGAAGTGTTGTAAAAACAAAGTAGCTACAAGCCATTGAAATTTGAAGCCAAGCCAAGTCCCGCGACGTCCGACACCGACTGGCCGAAGGTTAAACTTTACAGTATACTTGAATTTTTGCTTAGCATTTCAATTTAAAGATAACTAATTGAACTTACTTTTAGCCGTAAAGCTGTTCAAGACTTAAAGGGCAGACGAACAAAAAATGGCGAAGCGTAAATGCGTAAAAGCGTGACCATGTAGCGAGTTCTTCTATCATCTCAGCTGTCGGACGCTGTGGACGCAGGCTGCCATATCCCAAATTTTCCATTGCCAATAATTATAGTCCGTCGTGCCAAAAAAATATAGCATTGACTAGATATGAAGCTAATGACGTAAACATTTTTTTAAAGCTTGTAACATTTTATATAGTAATTCAAACTAATATAATATATTAAGGTTCATACATGAAGAAACTATGCTTAATGTATAGACTCGTGCGTATCGGAATAATTAAAATAATAAATAACCGTGCGTCTCGGAATTCACAGCGATCAAGAAATTTCTTTTCAACTACTGAACAGGTTTTAACGAAACTTTGTATATAAATACCTAACCTCCCAACGTTGATGTTTAGCTCGTGACCATTTTTCTATTTTGCTTTCGTTTGCGAGTTATACAGAATTACAGATATAGGAGGAACGACCGGCTTTCTACCGGCCGGCTTAACCAAGAGCCGTTAACGTATACTTAATAGCCGTATAACTCGCAAATGAATGCAAAAAGAAAAATTGTAGCGAGCTAAATATGACTGTTGCTGAAGTTGGTATTTAAATACTAAGTTTCGTTCAAATCTGTTCAGTAGTTATGGAAGAAATTTCTTGCTTACTGCGAATTTAAGCACGTATAGCTGTCTAAATCACGAATAAAGGTGAAATATAAAAAATAGCGAACAAAGGCACAATCGAATAAATTTTCACGAGCTAAACATTACCGTTTGGTAGTTAGGACTGTAAATTCAAAATTTCGTTCAAATTTGTTCAATAGTTTGAAAGAAATTCATGATCACTGTAAATTTCGGCCCGTATAGTCATATACCTATGGTAAAAACAAATGAAGGCAAAATTACAAAAAAAATTCACGAGCTAAACATTACCGTTTGGTCCTAATGAATATGTGTACCCAGTTTCATCGAGTTAAGTTCATTGGTTTGAGAGATATTCCTTGATCATTGATTTTGGAAATTGGCCGTGAGACCGGCCGCGAGTCCGGCCGTTAATTTGTCCGAGAATTGACAAAATTTTTTTATGTCAAATCGTTTTTGAGTTTTGGGGGTTTTTGTTAAAAAAATGAAAAGTGGTCAAAGTAACCCCATTTTATGGTATCAAAATACATGTTAAACGGTATTTACTATTTATTGGAATGGAATAGATCTGCCTTACAAGCCCAATCTGGGGTTTTCCTGCCATATTGACTATTGAGGACTGCAAGATTTCTACCAGATAATTCACCTTCCAATTAATTGTTATTAATATTGCATAATCAAGCTGTAATATTCTTTATCTATTCAAAATTTTTAACTTCAGAGCTACAAGATTTAGAAAAAATGAAAAATTCCAATCCAGATTTTTCAAAGAGAAATGTTAGAAAAAATCTTCTGAGTTCTAAAGATGTGCATAAATTTTCTGGATCAAACCGGAAAAACTGACAAAATAGAATTGGTATTTTCTTACTTGTCACTGAAATCTTGCAGCTCCAAAGTGACTAATTTTTAATACATTTTTAATCTCATGGCCTGATTGTGCACTTTCATTGACAATTAGATAGTTGATTATTCATCTAGCAGGAATCTTTTGATTCTAAAAATGTCAAGAAAGCTTCATTTGCAGCTTGAAAGGTAAATATATTTTATGCCAGTGGCAAAAAGCTTGAAAAAAGTGGCAAAAGCTCCCATCAACCCAAAGCCCTTGGCCTTGAACAAGATGAAACTGTCCATTTTAGTGGCACAGAAGTAACAGAACAAATGTATAAACTTTTCAAGCCATGACTAGACGACTTACCTCCTAATGCTCCTATTGTATTGTTAGCAAAATTGCTAAAACACCAACTGCAAAGGAAAAATTCTGTGCTTCTGGCCTTTTCTTAACCTTTGTGTAACCCTTTTGTTTTCAAGTTACCATTTTTTATCACTTGAATTCTCCTTCCAATAAAGCACAGCTCTTCCCATGGTTTGTGTTTGAGGCTATGTAAATGTTGTATGCCAAACTTTTTAAGATCTACATCTAAAATCTATTATCATATTATTGAACTCTGAAAATTTTCTGTGATATTTTATTGGAGTATAATTGCCTGCTTTGCAAAAATTTACCATATAAATAAATTCAATTAGGTACCAGTACCCATTCAAAGAGCTACCTCCTGTGAATTTCTTTTGTATGTATAAAGCTTTCTCAATTTGTTAAAATCAAATGTAATTCCCTTTATTAGCTTATCTGTATAATAATGTCTTGTGTCTTCCTCAGGCTGCTGTTGTCCCCACTCCCATCAACCCAAAGCCCTTCCTGAACCAGCTCACTGGTCAGGCTGTGGTGGTGAAGCTAAAATGGGGCCATGAGTACAAGGGCATCCTTGTGTCCGTTGATGGATATATGAACATGCAGGTAAAATAACTATGCATCAAGCTCTTCTCATGCCACACTTTATGTTTAAACTTGTTAACATGATAAGGTTATTCAGCTTACTGTTGTAGCAAAGTGGTCTGTGATGCTATGTTCTGAAATATTTATAAGTTGAATATGTATATTAATGAAGTTATTGGAATGGCTTGCTTTGTGGATGGAAGCCAGCATTATGAACTCCCATTGCATTCAATTATTATTTAGAATCATCTTGATTTTGGAGTGCAGCCGGGAAAGATCAAGTGCAAGGGTTATTACTGTTGTTCTCAGGAGCATCAGCAAGTTTGCTTTGCCACAAATTTATGACTTGAGTGATTATTGTGAACATATTTTGCTGGTGAATTTGCTTTCTTTTTCAATTTTGTGTTGATTGTTACAGCAAGTGCATTATAAAATGATGGTAGGAAGCTGATAATTTCTTTGGAAGTGATATCTTAATTGGAGATTTCAAGTTTTAAATTTTATTCCCATGTCATGACTGATAACCTACATGCATAAGTTGAGTAAAAATGTACAAACATGATTTTTTTGCAATGTACGTATTGAAACATTTAGTTGTCAACATGGATAAAGAATTCAGTGATACAGTCAACTTTAAATTTTTTTTTTGGCCGTGTGTTTATTTTTGTGATCAGTGATTTAATATTTTATGTAATTTGTAATTTTTTAAGTGTATGCTTTAGCAACTCCTATGTCATGCAATGCGAAAAATCGCCATGGAGAGGTTATTATAAAACATCCTATTCATACACATTTCAACTGCATCATTATGTCAACACTACCTGTTCCTGCATTGAAAAAATTTTGATTAGATGGAAGCAATACTGTTTCACATTATTAGTGTCTCATTTGTCTTTCTGCTCCTCATGATCATGAAAGTTGAGACCCTACATATATATGTATCATATGAGGGCAACATAACGTTTTAAGGTTTCATTAGTGGTTTGTATAATTGTCCTTGTTTAGTGTCTTTGGTCTTGAATTAAAAAAGAAAAAAAGTTTGCATTACATTTAAGGTAGGTGTAACAGTAGTTTCTCTTACCTAATATGAATATTTTGCTGTATTGTTAGCATCCCCATACCTTGGCATTTGATCTGAATAAGGTGTTTCCTGTTCAGGTTGAGGCGTGGGAAGAGTAATTGCAAGGTTAATTACTGTTGTTCCCAGGAGCATCAGCAAGTTTGACTTGCAACAGTAAACGTTGCTCTTTGAGCTTTTTGAAGTGCATAGTATCTTACTCTTCTGATGCACAGCTGGTGATTTCAGTGAAAATTTGTTCAGCATCCTTTTTGATGATACAGTATTGTGGAACATCAGCTTTTTCCAACATTATGATAGATTATGCCTGCCTGAGTTCCCTTAAAATTAACATGGGTGTTGCTGGTTTGGAATTAATGCTCGAGATGTTGCTCGTCCGTTATTGAAGCAATTATGGCAGAATTTTTTGTTTTTAATAGCATTTTGAGTCAAAACTTGTACCCTGCCATCTTTCAAATTGTTTTTCTGACATAGAAAATATTACTTAAAGCACTGTAAAAGTATGGCAATTGAAAAAAGAATCGAGATCTAACAGTCAAATTTGATGTCTCCGTCGTTATGCATGACGAGAGATTGGTGCACTATACTAACCTAACTTACCATGTTTGTCCACAGCTTGCCAACACTGAAGAATACATTGAAGGCCAAAGCACAGGCAGCTTGGGTGAAGTTTTGGTGCGCTGCAATAACGTCCTCTACATCAGAGGGGCTGAAGAGGATGATGAGGAAGACGGACAAATGAGAGAATAATTGGACCCTTCACTCCCCTCTAGGCCTCATGATCTCATCACTTCCCGTTATTTAGTTAGGGGAGACTACGTATCTCAACTGGAGACTACGTATCTCTCAACATATTGAGTAAAATGGAATGAATGCTCGAACAAAATGGTAATTGTTTGTAAACCCTTTTTCCGGTGTAACTAACGAATTGGTTGGCGGTCAGGTTTGGATGAAGTGGGACTCAAAATGCACGAGCTAATTTCTAGATGCGTGTCTTGTGGAAACATGCACGTGTTTTCAAATCGCTATAAATACCATTTTAAGGACCGAAAAGCCATTTCGATGCAATTTCACACGATTGAAATTGACTAGTTATCGCGTCAAGATTAGTGATCGCTATTGGTGATTAGCGCGATATTTATTGACTTGGCAGCGAAATTTGTGTATCACTTCCATAATCTTAACGTTATCGCCATAATGCCCAACTTCCTCGGCTCCTGTTGTAAAATGATCTGGGTTTCCTTGCAATAAATGCGGATCGTGGCCCATGTTGTGACAGTTCTCTTGTATGAACATAACTCATTCTATACTTTAACGAATGCTGCTGAATCTCGAAATCAAATTTATTTCATAAAGACTGAATAATCTTGATAAGAATTGAATAATTTACATTAATAGTCAACAATCGTGAATAAGAGAACCTTGCAAAACATTAGAGTGTTTCTGCATTTGACGAGATTTTCTAGTGTCTTCTTTGAAAAGCCGTTTAGCCTATCTATCGTACGCAGTGAGCTTTTATCAGCCTTTCAGGTATAGTGAAATCTGAGCAAATGTGGCTTGACTAATGAAGTCAATTTCTGAAAAGTAGTTTGCGACTTGAGATTTCATTTTTGAGAATTGTCTCGTGAATTTTTTATAAATAACTGAGTAATGTTTCAACTTGAGATTCCACCAATGCAGGGAATATTATAAGATATTGCAAAATCACGGTTATCCTGTTATGTGAATTTGAATATTCGCTGATGAAAAAATTTCAGAAGCTGCGTCAGAATAGTATAGGTCAATAGTTGAATGAATTGTCCAAACATAGTTCAACTCTCGTGCGAACTCGTGGTCTCGTGAATTAATCACTATTGCAATGTTGCGGATTCGATCTAACGAATATAATCTGTGCGTGATATTTGTTTCCCCGTAATAATTTTCAACAACCTTTTATTTCTAGGCAGGCAGATTCTGTTGTTCGTTAGTAGTATTTGTTGATTAATTTCGATAATCGCATATAACCATATCTTACACCAAGATGAGTCATTTCTGTGTGATTGCGCTGCGCAGTTGCGAATCTAATTCACAATAGTTCCATTTCTAGTTGGAACGCAGGTGAGCACTGAGTAGGTCAGTTTGTCCATGAAACGCGTCGTGGTAATGGAGTGCTCATAACTGCGTCAGAACTCAGAATCGAGGAAAGTTTAGTGTAATCATCATTCATGAAATTAGGAGTAGGTCGAATAGTAACAAATGCCAGACTTGTATTTTTTCTGTTACCATTTAACTTGATTTGGGTGAAAAATAGTTTAATATCTTGCGCTAGGTAGGCTAAAACCATTAGTGATTAGAGATTTTTTATAGGAACTGTGGAGTGTGGAGCGTGAACAATGCCAATGGGTGAATGGGGCAATGGTCATTCACCATTCATTCTTTTCGTGGCAATTGCAATTTACAGTCAGTATACTTGGCTAGTGCCCTAGCCCCTAGTGGCTACTAATACTTAGTATTATTAATAATAATACTGTTGATATGTACAAGTACCATCATCACTAGTCACTACCATGTTGATGATGTTGTAGCTACCACTACGGCACTACCTAGTACCTACCTTGTTCATTTCCTGTGGGTGCAAGTAGTTCATTTATATTAGATATGAATTAGGTAGCTGTTAGCACATAAAATATTAGAGGATCCCATCTCAGAACTGAGAACTGCTGTTTTAATTTTCCACAATTGTACAAGTACAACAATGTCAACAAAGCTTGTGATTAATTTATGAAATGATGATTGATGTGTACCTATTTCTGTTTGTCTAGGTACTAATCATATGCTAGTGCTAGGCTAATGGTCAATGGACTGATGGTACCTACTACCTACAAGCATAGTGGCAAAGCAGAGAGTTTTTTAGACTCTCCCTCAACTTCTCAAGTTCATTTTTGAGTCCTATAAGTAGACAAGTAAAGTATCCTGGATACCACCATTACAATACTTAAGAAGTTTGTTTAAATCTTGAGTAAATAAGGAAATTAAAAATGAACTGATTCTAAAAAAGCTCTGGAGTCTGGTTTGCCACTATGCCTACAAGTGCCATAATGCCAATACTGATGCTCAGATAGTACTGCTGCACTCACTTGCTTACCGTCACCGTGACGTGAATTCTATAAGTGTGGAATTCTGTTTAGGTAATATATTCCCATGTTAATATAAGAAAACGTATCAAAAAACCAACCCTACAACCGTGTTACACCACCTTCCACTGCAGTGAAAATTGATAAACTGAGCTCATTAGAAACTGCCGCGCTTCTCTTCTGAAATTGCGCGTGGTTTGAAAAACAATCCCGTGTTGCCAACGCCTAATCAAGTTAACTACCGTCAACCGGGGCTACTCGGGACAAGCAGGGCTACTCGGCTAACTCGGGACAGGCCTCCGACACGTCGTAAAACTGTTGTAGTAGCGAAACTAATTGGAATATTGCAAAACTAAAAATAGTGGCATAAACGTCGACATTTTTCCTATCTATGTAGTATAAAGGA
The DNA here is from genome assembly GCF_000764305.2 of Hyalella azteca. Classification (NCBI taxonomy): domain Eukaryota; kingdom Metazoa; phylum Arthropoda; class Malacostraca; order Amphipoda; family Hyalellidae; genus Hyalella; species Hyalella azteca. The sequence continues at coordinate 116,122 of NW_025933952.1, forward strand.
AGTTGAAAAATACTACATTTACTTGCTTTGAAAAATTCCTGAAAAAATGGTGAAAAACTATATTTTGTAAAGTTACAACTGCTAAGGTATGTAGCAAAAAAATATTCGCCGTATTAAAAAATTTTACTTACACAAAAGTTACACACAGGTGTCGGCTTGAAAACGTAATTGACAGAATTTGTCTATCTCATTCCAAAATGAAATGGCAGCCATTTCCGCATGGCAGGGCTACTCGGGACACCCCCCTGGGGCTATTCGGGACACCCCCCTGGGGCTATTCAGCACACCCCCCTGGGGCTATTCGGGACACCCTCAAAAACGCATTTACGGTAGAATCTCAGCAAAGGCTCCAGTTAAGAAAAAATTTATTAAAAACAAAGAATATTGATTACATTTACCTCACTGAGCGAAAAAAAAAGTTCACTTATCCTCACACAAATTACAAGCCATCCTGTATGCCAAGTTCATAATGATGGCCAAAGGGGGTCATAAACAATGGCCAAAGTCACTCTGGATCTGGAGTTTATGACCTGGTTTACAACCCTGGCGTTTATGACCCCGGCTTTTATGACCCTGCCTTTAGGACCCCAGCATGAATCAAAAACAAGGCCAAAGTCACCCCAGTTGAGGGTAATTAATGTTTATGGTAATATCATATCATTAAAGGAAAAACAAGTAAAAATCACAGAAAATGTCATTTATTCTACCCCTACATCATCTACAATGAAAGAGGAGGACGTCAGAGTACTGTTAGTAATGGATGAGTACGCTCTGCATGCTTCAAATGTTTTGAAATGAAGTTTTATTCCCATTGTCCCCAGTAGCACAAAATCTTTATTTTGCGTCTGGCACCTTAGGAATAGCATATGGAATTTTCTTGACAATGCCATTCGATAGCCCTGGCAAAGAGATATAAAATGAGCTTAAATTTGTTTATGAAATGTTTCATCCTAAGAAGTTATTAACAAAAAAACGATCAAATCTGTCCCGAGTAGCCCCGGTTGACGGTACTACTAGTCGTTTATCTGTAGGCTAGTAAACACATTTTTGCAATGAATACGTTCTAAAATAAAAAAAACACACACATTCGTAAAAAATTCTCGCAATTGGACAATACCAACAAAGTTTTTGATATCACACAAAATTATGAGATAAACTGCCAGTCTGCCAATGTTTCACTGCGTACATTCACATCGTGCTTTTACCATTACGTATTACAAGATGGTGTCACACACACTTTTGTTTGGTTGTGTCTAGTTTGATTTCACTATAAATAGATTTGATTCACATTCCATTCTGAGATTTAAATGATTAAAAGTTTTTTTTAATTAAAAACCACATTTATACGTTCCAGATTTGAATTTTTTCCATTTTTTGCCCTATTATGTTGAATTTATCTTGATAAATTCACTTCAAATTCTGAATGATTTTGCCTGCCATTGCTCGTTTTTGAATGTTTTGTGTCTTTTAGAAAATGTTTGTTTAAAATGGGAAACTATTTCTATTTCATTATATAAAACATAGAGCATGTACCATATAGTGCATTAATAATAAAATTTAATTTAATAAAAATTAGGTAATTTTTAATTTAAAAAATATAATCAGATTTTTAATTCAACATTTTTCTAATATAATTTAATTCTACAGCATGTACCATCTATTGTATTAAATAATAAAATTTGATTTAGTAAAATTTAATTTTAATTAATTTTTTAATTTAATTTAATTCTACAGCTTAAACCGGTAAAAATGAGCATCATAGGAATGAAAGTAAAACTGTGAAACGCCACCAGTAATTTCTGTGTGATTGCGCTGCAAAGTTGCAAATCTAATTCACAATAGTTCCATTTCTAGTTGGAACGCAGGTGTGCACTGAGTAGGTCAGTTTGTCCATGAAACGCGTTGTGGTTGGAGTGCTCATAACTGTGTCAGAACTCAGAACCGAGGAAAGTTTTGTGTAATCATCATTCATGAAATTAGGAGTCGGTTGAATAGCAACATATGCCAGACTTGTATTTTTTTTCTGTTACCATTTAACTTGATTTTGGTGAAAAATAGTTGAATATCTTGCGCTAGGTAAAACCATTAGTGATTATAGATTTTTTATAGGAACTGTGGAGTGTGGACAATGCCAAATGCCAATGGCCATTCATCATTCATGTCTTTCATGGCAATTGCAATTTACAGTCGGTATACTTGGCCAGTGGCTAGTAATACTGTTGAAATGTACAAGTACCATGTTGTACCACTACCTAGTACTGACCTTGTTCATTTCCTGTGGGTCAGTGGGTGCAAATAATTCAGTTATATTTGATTTGAATTAGGTAGCTGTTAGCACATAAAATATTAGAGGATCCCATCTCAGAACTGAGAACTGCTGTTTTAATTCTCCACAATTGTACAAGTACAACAAAGCTTGTGATTAATTTATGAAATGATGATTGATGTGTACTTCTGTTTGTCCACTAATCATATGCTAGTGCTAATGGACTGATGGTACCTACAATTGCCATAATGCCAATACTGATGCTCAGATAGTACTGCTGCAGTGCAGTGCTGCCTTCAAGACTTGTGCCTTGACTGGAAACTTAATAACCTAAACAGGATAGCTTATGGCTAGGATTTAAGGAATAAATATAAATATGTGAATGTATGTTTCAAGCTGCTGCGTACAATTTGCAAATAAAGGATTAAATTTTATCTTCCCAAGTCTCCATCTTTGATGATCATGGGATATAGTTACTTCTGATCCAGACTGTAAAGTGTGGCACAAGTTGCTTAACATAGGTTGAGGACGTGATTTCATGCACCATCATCACCAAAGAAGCCAAGGTGCATGTGACTGGATGCGGGTTGCCAATTATGCTTCTCCACAAATCACAATTTAGTGAGATTCACGATCAAGCAATATGGCCAATGTGCCATATTGATCTATCATTTATATGCTACAATCGTAACTACATGTTGTAGCGCGTAGCTTTGAGAGCTACATATAGGCCAGGATGGAATTCTAAAATTGGTGGTTCATATATTAAATTCAATCCACCTAGGGTTCAATTTTGATCCAAAAATTTTAGTTGGAAGAAAGGGGTAGGGAATGGAGAGCTTAAAGGGGTGAGTAAAAAATGACGTCCATCTTTTCGACTTGAACCAATGACCGCAACGCGTGAGGTTAGACATTCATGTTTAGTTACCGATAACCATAGTGACAACTGACAAACTATCAATTTTTTAGAATCAGTTCATTTTAAATTTCCTTATTTACTTCAGATTTAAAACCAATATCTTATGTATAATGATGCTGGTATCCATGATACTTTGCTGGTCTACTTATAGGACTCAAATTGAACTTGAAGGAGTCTAAAAAACTCTCTGCTTTGCCACTATGCGGCAATATCTACTTCAGGGTGCGCACTGGTCATGGAAAACCTGAAAAGTCATTGAATTTGATTTTTAATTTTCCAGGCCTGGAAAGTAATGGGATTTCATTTCAGGGTATGGAAAGGCATGGAATTTGCCAATAAATGAAGAAAAAAATATAACTCAGTACTCGCTGCAGTGAGTGACAGAGAGTGCATTTTCTTGTTGATGAAAACTTGAGGTCACGGATGGACGGACGGACAGACAGACAGACCGACATGGCAAGCACAATAGTGCATTTTTTCCATAAATGAGAAAATGCGCTAAAAAGGAAGCGTTTTTCTGTGCTGCGTGTGCTAATCCATTAATGGAGAGCAGTTCCATTTGTAACCAACAGAAAAAAATGGTTTCATAATGAAATTGCAAGATCAAATAAATAAACAAGTGGATGCATAAGTTTGATACACATCTTGGACATGTTCTGGCAATGTTTGGTTCTGCTGTGCCGACTACTCTCTTTCAGTTAACATTCAAAGATTACAAGAACCAGGTCATGGAAAAGTCATGAAATTTTTTTCTGTATGCACCCTGCTACAATGCTACTTCCTTCATCTCATATTATCCAGAAGGTAATAAAGTTAAATTTTAGATAATTAATTTCTATTTGCATCAACAGATACATTTACCTTTCTATTTGGCATATGCAAACAGCAATATAGTATGCTAAAGGCTTTGATGTCTTTACCCTGGTGAGCACTGAGAGGCGAGTGCAGACGCTGGTGGTAGTCGGATGAGTGCAGACTCTGGAGGCAGTCGGACGAGCACGGATCATCACTCATGTTTTCATTAAAAAATATTTAAGGTTATAATTATTAACTGAGTGATACGAGTCAATTCAATAAGCCTCATCTTTCACTCATTTTTGGCCATCATGGCCGATTTCTTTGTTAGTTGTAAGGAACTGGAATGTTAGCTGCAAATCATATATATATATATATATATATATATAAACAAATGTTGGCTGCAAATCATAGTTCAAGTTATTTAACACTTGCACAATTTCTGATGGAGGTTTAAAATATATTTGGATCTTTATTCATTATGCCAAGAAACAATTTTTTTACAATCCTTCAGATGATCTCACTCATCGTCATCTAAATATTTAAAATGTAACCATTTTGTCATTTTAAAGACTCCATTGACTACAGAGCAATAAGCAATTGGTAATTATTTCTATCACAGGACAATGATAATATATACTTGTATTCCAAATTTCGAGCAGATCCCTTTGGTATTGAAGGAGGTATTAGTGGGTTTGGTTGAGAGAAAAGTTAGGTTGTTTGTCTGGAGGAGTGTCGATTTGGTCTTAAGGGGACCGCCCTAGCATAAGAAAACTTCTACAGTTATTATCCGATTGTCATGAAACTTCACATACATACGTAAAATGTAAAAAAAACATTTTGCTCCTATGAATTTTTCGAAAAAATTGATAGAAAACGTGAAATTCATAGAAAACGGCTAAAAAGGGGTAGGTACTTTAGAAAATCTATCTCCTCCTACAAATATCATCCTACAACATCGAGACACGTATCAATCGATTCGTAAAGACCATATCTATTGACTCTAACATCACTTTTTTCATTTTCCATCTAGTTTTTTTTATTGCGTTTTTTTCTATTTTTCCCATTTTTTCTCATTTTTCACCCCTCCCCTCCCTTCTCCCCCATATAAAAAACAAACCAGACCGAAATTCAAAAAAGTGATGTTAGAGTCGATAGGCCTGGTCTTTACGAATCGAATGGTATATGTCTCATTGCTGTAGCTTGAAAACTGTAGGAGGAGATAGATTTGCCGTGAGAGCAGTATGAGGTCTGTCTCTTATACACATCTAGATGTGTATAAGAGACAGGTGCTCTTTCAAACAAGACTATGCCCACTTTAGTGCCATGATTGGCTGCTTAATGCCAGGCCTTCCTTTGTGGAGTGACCAGCGCGTCATTTATCCTCGTAGAGTTTTGTTAAGGGACCTAAAACCCGCCTCCCTTTGAGGAGCTGTCACAAAGTCATTTTTTGACGTACAGGGACGATACTTATACCATTCGATGCGCAAGAAAACAACCTTTAAGATGAGATAAGAAACAGAAAAACTCAAAATTTTCAAATTTTAGCTAGGGCGGTCCCCTTAAGCCATTGAACTGACACATGCATTGGGGAGCCGCATATGTGTTGCTTTGTTTGGTCAATATAACCTTAGTAAACATTGAGCATTAGAATCACAAATATCTCTTGCTTACTTGTTTAAGTGCTGGTCCTATATATTATGCTACTGTTTTAAATGATGTTTCTTTTATTATTAACCTATCAATAATTCTTGCAGCGTATTTATCTATTGATAAAATTAATTGTCTGTTGAATTTGTTCATGTATCAAATGAATTTTAAATACTCGTACTCAAATTTGTGTGACTGAAATCCTGATATATCATCACTATTAAATTTTAATAAAATTACAATTAATTTTAATACAATTTTATTTTCACTCCCATGATGATCATTTTTACCAGCTGCAGCTGTAGATTTAAATTAAATTTATGAAATAAATCAAACTTAAATTTCATTGAATTAAATTTAATTTTTTTATACTACCATACATGACATGGTACATGCTGTAGAATTAAATTATATTTAAAAAATGTTAAGTTGGAAATTTCAATTGAAATTTTGAATGAGAAATTAAATTTTATTTAAATAAATGTAATTATTAAAATACACCTCATAGTACATGCCTAAGCGCTCAATCATTATTTAATGCAATAATTTCCGCTTCAACAATGAACAATGTCTAAAAGACACGAGATGTTCAAAAGCGTGCAATGGGAGACGAAATCATTCATAATCTGAAGTGAAGTTATTTAGACAATATTGACAAAATGGGGAAAAAACATGAAAAAATTTATATCTGGAGGCGTATCAATGAGTGTATATAATTTGAAACAACTTTCCAGCATTTAAATGTTAGTATGGAATGTGGATGAAATCAATTTATTGTGAAAGCGATTTTGACATGACCAAAACAAAAGTGTTTGACACCGCCTTGTCAAATCTTTTCATGAAAGCATGATGTGCCCGTATGCCTTGAAAAAATTGCAGTTTTTCTCACAACTTTGTGTGGTATTGAAAACTTTGTTTTGGCATTGGCAAAATCATGAGAATTTTTGTGAAGGTTTATTTGATTTTTTATATTTTAGAACATATTCACTGCAATAATTTGTCAACTAAAGATAAACGACTATTGAATATAATCGCCAACTCAGCATTGGATTCCGAACCGAGGCCCACGTCCGAGAGAGGATCCAATCATTCATGGCAGTGCAGTTTTTTTTTAGCTCAGTATCTCACTGGTCACTGCCGTGGAAGGTGTTACGTGGTAAGCTTTTTGATCCATTTTATTTTCTTATATGAACATGAGTATATATTGCCTATCCATAGTTCCACACTAATTTTGGCAACCAAGCATATGTGCTCACAGCCACCTGAATGACCTGATTTACGCAATGTAGTCAGCATGGTGGAATTCTGTATTGGTTGGTTGGTTGGTCATTTAGATCCTTCAGGATCCCTGTTTAAAAATATATAATGAACAAACAGAACAGAAGCCGAGAAAGAAATTTAAAACAGAAGCTTCCGGCATTTTTAAAACAGAAGCCCAGTTTACATGCAGCTTTCAGTTCCTATCCTCGACAAACTGTAAATAGGTAGTAGTACTTTCTGCTCATGCTGTCTCATTTATGTTTGTTTTATATTTGATTTTGGTTCTAATGTCCTCAAGTTTTGGTGAATTGTTTGAATGTGAATTTTAGATTACTAATTGTTTGTACCTGTGTTCTAGGTTTTAAACTGACAATGGAGCTGGACTCCAAAATGTTTTCTCTTAGAAGAATTGGCGAACTTTTTAGCTTTTTTCTTTGTTTTTAAATTCTTGGTAAATTTGCAATTTATCAACCAAGTGATCTTGACACTGAAATTATTTTCAGAGTAGTTTTTAGTTCTGATTTCAACTGTGTCCACAATACCAACTTTTTATTTATGCTACAGTCATTTCTAAATTTTAATTTCAAGTGTTGAAAACTCTTCACCAGCTTAATAAGGAATATTGTATATTCCAAATGTTGCATTCTATTGAAATGTCTTTTGTTAACCTGCTTTTTGTTCTTCCTAAAGAAATTTTGTTTGTCTCATCCAGAAGACAAATAAGAATATTATAAATGAAAAACATTCTCTAGCCTTCAATCAAACTTGTTCATCTTTCTATATTACCTTTCCTAAATTCTGCCTTGTGAATGATTTACTGCTAGACCAGCAAATTCTTTAATGTTTTTCCAATGTACAGTCATGCAAAAAGTTGCACTCTTTCCAGATGTAGTTGATTTGGCAAATATTTTGTCTGATATATATAGCCAAATGACCAATGATAGACAGCAACATTTCTTGAAGTTATGATAAGGCAATAAAGTTAACTCCATATAATATATTTATAATAAAATATATAGCAGCCATGTCTCGTCACAGAAACATCCGCAATTTAGATTATGATGAAGGTAAGTTTAGTTTGCAGGTCCTATTATAATAAGAGCAAGCATTTGAAAGTACTTGCATGTGCTTATGTTTCCACTAGTTTTTATTGGTCAGTCAGTTTAAAAGTGAGTAAATTCTGGAGTAATTTTAAAATTAAACTTGAAAAACAAATCAATACACTGAGAAAATGTTTAATTTTTACTAATCATACAGCATTTCTTGATTCATTTCAGAATGTATCAATTACAGAACCAGACAAATTTTTTCAATCCTTCTGTTTTGTTTGGTGCACACTGCAAAGCATATTGAGCAATCCTGCCATATTCCATTAATGAGGGCCATGCTTATGCATGAAAGTTTTCTGGTGCCACCAGTAGTGATGAAGAATATTTATAATTGGATATATTTTTGTACATATAAAATCCACTATCAATGTTATGTTCATACTGTTTCATTTTTAGCGCATTTTCTCATTTATTGACAAAATGATTGTACTTGTCATATCCATCTCTTTGTCCGTCCGTCTGTGACTTCACATTTTCGTCAACAAGAAAATGTATGCTCTGTCACTCACTGCAGTGAGTACTGTGTTACATTTTTCCTTCATATTCTTTATGAAGGCAGAAGGCTAGATAGCTAGAAATTTTGAGATCATGCATCATTCTAGACTAAGGTTAATCTACAGTTTTTGTTTAATTTACAGAGTATGATGAAGCTTGGGATGAATCTGTCTATGGACGATCAGTTGATGACTGCGACACCTGCATATCTCCAACAGCCGGTGAGGTTTTTTAAAGTTAACTTCCTATTTTTTATTTATTTATGTTGTATTATATGGATCAAATCATACCCTGGTGTGACCTGTGCTTCAATTGTTTCAATTTCAAGCAATTCATGCTTCATATTACGAAGTCATGGAGACTAAATTGAATTAACTTTCATTCCAATTCCAAAAATATCTAGACATTTTTTATCACATTACAGGGAAGGTTTTAACAAAACATTATCATGTACAAATGCTTCATTTTCCAGAACAATATCTGTACAAGCGCTCTGGACAAGGTAACTTCAGCAATTTCTTCCAACACCAAGATGAAATTGTTGAAGAAGACGTGGAGGCTCAACCTGAAGTGCAGGTAGTAACACTTTTCCATGCTAGTATACTATAAATTAACTAAAAATTTAAAAGCAAAGAATAGTCCACAAAAATTCATATCTTTATAGAAAACGTTTCGGAGTCCAGCTCCATCGTCAGTTCATAGAATCTAGAACATACATAGAAAGTCACAAGTTAATACAATTGAAAGCACAGAACACAATTAGAACCTAAATTTACAAGTAATAGGGCATAAAAACCTATCTATTCACAATTTCAAGGGGATAGGAGCTCACAGCTGAATTTAAACTGGGCCTAAGCTTAAAAATGTACAATGATTCTAAGATACGCAAATCTGAAGTACCGGAGGTAGAAGCTAACACCCTAAAGTCACTGTCAGAAACAGGCACATCACACTGCTCGGCGTGAGTGCGCACAGCCGAATGAGGGGGGCGCGATAGCAACTGTCCGGTCCTACAACTCCTGCCCTTATGCTCAGCGATCCTGGAATAAAGATTGCGTGAAGTCATACCGACGTACGCAGATGCACATTGTGCACAACGAAATTGATAAACCAGGGACGATCGCATATGAACAGGGAGCATATCTTTATATCTAAAAAAAGAACCGATTTTGAAACTGTTAACCAGAACAATATGGAGTTTAATGCTAGGAAAGTATCTATTGAACAAGACTTTCAACTCTCTTGACATAGCTTCGGACGCAGGGCCGAAGTATGGAAAAGAACAAAAAATAACGTTCCTACTATCGCGCTCGGGAGCAACCTCACTGAATCGCTTCGACATGAATTTCTTGATTTGGGTATACACCAAACTTGCCGGAAATCCATTGAGCGAGAAAATATTTCTTAAAAATTCAAATTCAGCATGCATAGCCTGGTATGTTGAGCAAATGCGAAAACCTCTGTATAATAATGTTTGAAGCCCATTTAACTTGAACCGGAATGAACAAAAACTAAAGAAACTGGTATTTAGGCCGGTGAATGTCGGCTTTCGGAACACAGAAGTTAAAAAACGGCCATTAGATTTCGTAATATTGCAATCAAGGAAGGACAAACTATTATTAGATTCGAGCTCCATGGTAAATTTGATAGAATTATGTTGAGAGTTTAGGTAATCAAAGAAAGGTTTGACATGGGAGGGATGTTTGAAAATTAGAAATGTGTCATCGACATATCTGTTATAGAATATTGGTTTAAAATCAAGAGGACAATTGGCCAGCCAAGAAACCTCGTGAAAACACATAAAAATATTCGCAAAGGTCGGGCCAAGCAGTAGTCCCATGCCTAAACCGTCAATCTGTCTATAAAACTTGCCAGCAAATATGAAAAACGAGTTAAGAACTGATAATTCTAAAAGCGATTTAAAAAATTTACGGTTTAAACCACACACAAGATCGTTAACATTTTTAAACGGAGAATTGAGACAAATTTCAATTGTTTCGTGAAGGGGTACATTGGTGAACAAATTTTCTACGTCAAAGGAGGCCATAGTTAAATCCTGAACGTCAGTAAAATGTTTCAAGCTTTTTTTTTTTCTTTGCTTTTAAATTTTTAGTCAACTTGCGATTTAAGCAAATAAGTGACATTAATACTATAAATTATTCTTGGATGTTAGGTCTATTTATGCTCTCTGCTGTACATTGTATGTAGTTGAAATGCAATGTTTGTGAGTTTTTAATAGATAATAGACATAGATTATAGATATGGGGTATATAGATTGAATCTTTGCTGTCCCTTCGCAGGATTCATCTGGTTTCCTTCATCATATTGGTAATTTAAAAAGTCTGTATTTTGTATTCTTTCACTATTTTGAATTACGTTTTTTTCTAAATCATCTTGTTATGGTTGCTTTTATGTGAAAATTGGCATTTCTTTTGTTTAGATTGGTGGAGTAGGTATCTTCTTCCTCCAAGTATCTTTGATACCAAGTTGCATTACTCAGAAATGAATGAACTCCCAGATTCCCTTCAGTATTTGAGGGAACAGTTTAAAGTAGTCAAACATTTGATTTTTCTGCAATAGCCATGACTGTGAATATGTCCTATTGCAATTAATGAGCTTAAAATGTATAATTTACAGAAGTCTTCAAAACCCAAATTATCTGATGAAGAAGAGGCACGCATGCTATCACTCCTGGATCAGATCCGCTCAGTCTTGGGTGGCACTGTCAGCGAAGACCAAATGAGGACTGAAGTCTTGAAGAACAAGTTTGACCTGGAAAAATCCATTGATAAACTTCTCAACAAAGCTCAGCCTGATTTCCAAGCCTACCCTGGTAATTACAATTATGCTGAGTAATTTATTTGCATTGCGATATTTATTTGAATGAAGCCGTTGCTTCATCCTTCAGGAATGCAATAGTATTTTTTGTTACCATGTTGATGATTTGGATCATGGGAGAAGGAAGTTCTATCTAAAAAATGATATACTGGTACTCAATTTTAAATAGCGAATTTCATTAATGAAAAATATTATGTTTAATAAGGTGCCAATTGAATTTCTTAAGAACTTCTGAGTCCTGGTTCAAGTTAGTCATTATCATGTTCAGAGAACTATTTATTAGCATGCAATAAATAACCCGTATACAATTAATTAATGAGAAAATGTACTTTATTTAAAGAAAACTGATTAAAATTATACTGAATAACATTAAATTAATCAAAGTTATCAATAGGGACTTCTTGACAAGCAATTTCCTCTTAATGCTGTCCTCATTATAAGATACTAGTGACGTAAAAAATTGTTATTGCGATTTGTGAATAGGGAGTTGCACCATAGTTATCAAAATAAGAACTGAATTACTCAGGAAATCTCTGGCATTTAAGCATATACCGGTACCGGTAATTGTATTAGAAATGAAAGGATAGTAAGGAAGAAGATATCAAGAGAATGCACATATACTTAAATGCTAAAAATTCTTTAAAAATATCTCACTCTTGGGCCAATCATTTGCTTAGAGCAATTAATCCTGTGTGTTTTAATTGCACAACCACATTTTCTGAAATCATTTGTTCTCATTGTGTACATGGTATATGTAATGTACAACAATCTATTTGTTGTATACTAGGGCCTGGAGAATAGTTAGTATTCACCGTTTTCTCTATTTTCGATATGTGGTGCTTTGATATTTTCATTAACGCTGTTTTAAGACCCAAGGACCTTATACGGTGACTGTCAATTTAAATTTTATAGAATTCATATCTCGCTCTCAAATAGTTGAGATACGCTGACTCGTCTATTGGTATGAAACTAACAATTATGACAAACTTCCATTGACAACAATGGGTTGAATAACTACTACCAAACTGAACGTTAATTTGTTGTATATTGGGTTATGATGACATGCCATCCAAAAATACTATCAAAATATGATTCTGTACAATTCAATCTAGGAAGATTGTAATCCTCCTGTTGCAACAAACTGGTTCTGGGTGAAAAAATTTGAGTCTGTTTGAAAAACTTGCATTGCACTCTCACCTGAGTCAGATGCTAAAAATGTTAAATTTGTATTAATATTCCTATGGTTGAAATTTTTCAGTATTATATTCCTATGGTTGAAATTTTTCAGTTCAAGCCCAGCACAATGGCAGAGCAGACAAACCTGTGGTGACAACCCCTCAGCGACCCCAGCAGCAGAAAATGAAACCCAACAAAACCAAGAGCAGCACTGCTAAAGGTGAGCACCAGATGCAGGAGGATTCATTTATTCATATATCAACCTAGGTTATAATCATTCTCAAGGGTTATAATCAATGACATCATTCAAAAATAGAAGTGCTTCTAACCTGACGATGTAGAGTTGTTTTTTCAAGTTGAATTTTGTGTTTAATGACTGAGTCTTGTGTAAATTTGCAGTTTTAATAGCATAAATATTTTCAATATAATATCTTTATTGTTATTAGTACTATTGAAATACGCCACAAAATCATTTGAATTAAACGAATGTCAGTACGTAGGTATTTCAAGAGGATCACAATTTCAAATGCTTTAAGAATGCATGTTCAATTATTTATTTACAGAAAGCTGGTGTATTATTTTAGTATAAATATCTCAATATTTTTGTGTCTTGCATAACATACTTCGATTGGTGCTGACATTTTGGCTTTATCTCTTCTTTGTGCATGGCTGTTGCTGCGACAATCATGCTGCCTTCTCTCCTGCTTCTCTTTCCCAATGCCATACGTAAGGTAAGATTACGAGTCTCAGTTGTTACCATTTTCTTACGCATTGCCAGAGAGTTACTACTCTAGCACTGCGTTTATTTTTGATAACGGTAAGTGCTTGCGGGTTCCTGCTGCTCGCATGGTCAATGACTGGCTAAGAACCATCAGGGAAACGAAAGCCATGGAGGAAAAACACAAGTACAAGTGGGAAGCCCAGGCCCAACAAACTGCTAGTAGCTGCACCAAAGATAGAAAGGCGGGGGCTAAACTAGATATCCAAATCTCTTCACAAAATGGAAAAATTTCAATTGATGCTAAAGGTCCGGGTAAGGATCTTAAAGAGGCTAATAGTGGCTGTGCTGTACAAAAATGTGGTCACGTGGTGGTTGGGTTATCAAGTGAAAATAAGTCTGCCAAACAAAGTGAGAGACACAGGAAATCTGATAAAACAGATAAAAGCCAGCTCATGACTTTTAATAATTCAAAATTGGACTTGAATAATCGAAAGTCAAGCTCAAAAATTCAAGGAAATTCATTACTTGTGGAGAAAACGGGTTCAGTTGCAAGTAAAGTACTTGCATTGAATGGTGTTTCGACAGATATTAAGCCAGAAAGAACAGCAGACAGTAACTCACAAATTTATTGCAAAAGAGTGGCAACTGAAAGCAAAATTAGTCGCTCAAGTTCTTCTGAGTGGGAATTCGACGAAGCAGCTGATGATGTGGAAGAGAACCATAGAAAACCAGAGTTTATGATACCAGTATTAAACAAAAATGGCAAGACCGCTTCACATCTCAGCCAGGCATCCCATACATCCAGCCTGTCCTTCCTGGCAACGGCACACCTCAGCCAAGCATCCAACACTCCCAGCCTGTCCTCCCTGGCAACGGCACACCTCAGCCAAGCATCCAACACTCCCAGCCTGTCCTCCCTGGCAACGGCACACCTCAGCCAAGCCTCCATCACACCCAGCCTGTCCTTCCTGGCAACGGCACACCTCAGCCAAGCATCCAACACTCCCAGCCTGTCCTCCCTGGCAACGGTCTCTTATACACATCTAGATGTGTATAAGAGACAGCATCCTAGCCTGTCCTCCCTGGCAACGGCACACCTCAGCCAAGCATCCAACACACCCAGCCTGTCCTCCCTGGCAACGGCACACCTCAGCCAAGCCTCCAACACTCCCAGCCTGTCGTCTCACCCCTCGTCTCGTCCGTACTTTATTCCTCCGCTCTTCAGTCGCGATGCCACAAACTTGCCTCTTAGAGGCGCTGGCCCAGTAAACGTGAGTTCTGCGTTACCCATTCCAGGGAGCTTGAAGGACAATATGAACCTCAGAAGCAGTGATTGTTCACCTGGTATTGTAAATCCAAGGTCTGGGATCACATTTCCTTCGAGATTAAGCGCATGTGAATCTAGTGAAGGCTTTTCATTTGGATCCACTCCCGAGCAGTTCAATTTCTATCCTTCTAGTTACGCACTTGACTCCAATTCACTTGCTGCATCAAGCTCTCCACGCCAAGACGTAGTCTCTGCTTTAGCGCCACGAGATTTACTTTCAATTGATGACACGATGACGGACAGCAGCTTCGATCACTGGCGTTTTCAAGAGCCTTCTAGTGATGCATCAGAATTTTCACAATCAACTGACGGTGATATCGACTTGCGTATCGCGTTGTCGAAGCTTCATGTACCTGAATTATCCTCACAAGAGGACTTACCAAAACGAACCGACATTTTCCTACTGACCGATGAAGATTTAGATTTAGAGGTCGAGAGCAGCAAAGTACCTTACGATGCAAATGTTCATTTGTTGCACCCGGTGTCTGCTTTTGGCGACCACATCATGAGTCATAAGAAAAAATTTTCCAGTTCCCAAAAATTCTTGTCTGCTTTAGCTTTTAAAACTGATATAACTCCGTTTGATTTTTCGACGCCTCTTCCTGCTCCGTCCGTCATTTTTAAATGTTTCTGAAAACCGGAAGCTTGTACAGTATAAAATTCTTTTCACATTTTGTGTGACCACATTCCTTTTTTGTATACATGGATTTCTTGAATAGCTCACGATTATTTTTTTATTAATTTGTGTTTGGTGAGTTGAATATTTATTTTAATCTCTTACTGAGTCGTTAGAATTCCTCAACAACGATGAGTCAGCATTTTAGTTCCTTGTTGCTCAATACACCAATCAAACTATTCTAATTAGTAATCATACGCTGTGTTTTATTAATTTAGTGTGATGCAAAGTCAGAATACGGACTTACGATATGGGCGTTCTTCTGCCAAATATCGATATTATTTTGCAAATTGCAAAAAAAAAAACACAAAACCCGCGCCTTGCGCAGTATAAAAGCCTATAACTGCTTAATACTGTACCTCTGTGTCACAGTTCAGTGCTCATTTGTGTAATTGGATTTACCGACCATGTACAATGTCTTAGTAATGAATTTATGCTTTTACGCATTTTCTTCTTTTATGCGCGTGTATAAGTTTGTCTTAAACATTATTTCTATTCGTTTAACATGCGTTAATTTTAGTAATTATATAATGGAATGTTAGTTGATGTAGGTAAGTATATAAATATTTATGGTAGGCCGTTGCGTTAATGCTATAATGTAAACATCGTGAGGATCTGGATTATTATGTTTTTCAAAGGTGCCCAACCGATTGAATGTCGTCGGATCGTGAATAATATTGTATTAATAATTACTATATCCAAAAAAGTGTCCGGCACTAAATTTTTCAGTATTTCTCTCAAGTACAATGATTCTTCAGGATTTCACAAAATATTCTTTGTATAATTGATTACAGGGAAGATTTTCCGTATGCAATAAATAGCGAGTGGGATCAACGACGTGGTTATCTATTTTATGATATGTTTTGTATTGCATTTTATCGTGGTGTATATACTCTAGCTTTTAGTTGTCACGGCAAATTCTAATGGTTCATTTTACACTGAAAGCTATACCCACGTCCTTGCTGTGCGTCCGCTGGTGTAAGATATTTTTGTAGTAGTGGAATTGAAACCTTGTGTACCTTAATCAGGAATTTCTCATAATAACATTTAGTACAAAGCAAGCGCGTTCATTAAATACCTGATAATTTGTCGTATTTTATTAAGAATCAATAAACTTTCAAGCGAATCTACTTTGATATTTTATTCATTGATTCAAATAATATCAATGAATTGCCAAAATACGGATCACGGATTCGGATGATCCCTTTGACTCTTTTATTCTGATGAGCAATTTTTGCTTATATTCTCCATTCAACACTAACACTGGAAAATATTATACACAAAAACTAACCGTCCTACTGTGTAGAAAATTATACGCGTCTTACCGTTAGCTTGTCGATGGGCTCACTAATATCCCTGCATGGATATGTATATGTGAGAGCATTGCATGAACTTTCAATTTATTGTACCACCAGCAATGCAGTAGTAGAAAGTAGTAGTTTCTTGAGGCAATCAAAATTTCATGTCTCGAAACTGATCGTCACAGAAAATTTTCACAATATTCCGCTCGTTGTTCATCGAAATTCTCACCGATTTTTTTTATCGGAATTCTGTTGACGATTTAAGATGCATGACATCATCTGTGCTAATGGGGTAACTTCAGTCCTCATATTTCTCGGGTTTAACTTGTGAGCCGTAATTCCATGTATCAATGTAGTACATTTATCTATATTAACTTTTTGGTCAATTTTTTGACACAATACGATAGGAAGGTAATACCTATAGTGAAATTTGTGTGCCTTTGACTTCTATCTAAAATCTTCAGAACTTATCGTGTATTATATTCTAAGTTTTAGCTAAGAATATTTCGGAATTGAGTGCTTACGGTCCCTCAATTCATTGTTATTTACGTCTGGTAATGAATTGTTAGGCGCATTTGTTATGCTCGTTTATTATTGGTAAACTTAATTGATAGATTCATGATATTAATCCGCAAAATAATCCGTGTTTTCTAGGCCGTGATTTCCTATATAAAATTTCAATGATGCACATATGTTTGTAAATTAAATGTTGATATGACAACATCATCATTTGTTTGATCTTAGCTAATGCTGACTCGAAAGTCCGTGTCTTCTTTATACTTTGTTTGTATTTTGTGAGTAAAGGGTTATTTTTCCTTACCTAAGATATTAGAAACATGTGCTGTACGTGTTAATTTCCTCCATGCCTCTCTTACAATCAAGCGAGCCGAATTTTGTTTTTAAAAATTTGAATATATTGATACCTTAGGGTCCAATATTGCAAGCAAGTGTACGGAAAAAAAGTTATCTTGAGACGAGCTCTTTCTTAGGGCTTCGATTTCTTGGCTCGATAGAAGCCGAAAAAAAATCCTGAAAATGTTCCTGAGCCTTGTGTACCTGATGAAAAATTTAGCTTCAGGAGAACTAAACATTAATTTTTAAACATCGTCTTTTCTTCCTATTTCTGAAAAAATATTTGATATTTTTTCGTATTCTGGATGCATTGACGTCCGTTTGGCTGGCTATACACAAAAAAAAAACTAGATATGTAACTTACATTTAAAAGCACCGTAATTTTTTCTGCTCAATAGGCATCTGCAAAGCATCTGGAAATATAAATTCTATATCGGCTTTTCTGTCATCTTTACGTTATGATTACATTGTTAGCAAAAATTTACGCGCTCTGAAATTCGAGCAATACTCATTTGCACTCCACTTCCAGTTCTTTTATATTAAGGTGAGTAAAGCTTTATTTTACTACTTTCTTCCTCTATTTCGTGTCTCTAAAACTGTAGTTTGGCTTCAGTCGTGGTATGGAAGTTAGCTTGTGAATGACCTCTTATTCACATCATATCTTAATTTGCGTTCGTCATATGGCTATTTCGTCTTGAATTTTCTAAGTCGTAAAATTCTACATTAACTTTTTTCGTGCTGCTCTCTGTCCTTTAATTCTCGACGTTTATTTCGTTAGAAGTTGCAAATTGGAATTGGGGTTCTGATCTTCAACACAGTCATCTATGCGGCATAAATTCATTTATTTCAATACCCTACTTGAAAATTCACATCTCCCATAGCAGCTACAACATTTTCAGACAAAGAATTATTTCACTAAGATTTTATAAGGGAATGAAATATATTCAGTTATGAAGATCGACATGTATTCGAAAAAACGGAAACAGTGGTAAAAATTTTCCCGATTAACTCGGCCTTGATAATTTTGGTTCGCAACACAGGCCATTCTAGCGGCGCCAGCAGGCAGGTCACCGTCGTGGACTCTTCCTCGGCTACCAGAGTCGTGCGAGGCTTCGACGTCACGCCATCAGGTGAACCATTTATCCCTGATGTCAACCATTTACCCCTGATGTCAACCATTTACCCACCAGCTGAACCATTTATCCCTGATGTCAACCATTTACCCCTCAGGTTAACATTAACCCGTGATGTGAACATTTTACCGCTCAGGTTTACATTAACCCGTGATGTAAACAATTTACCCCTCAGGTTAACATTAACCCGTGATGTGAACAATTTACCCCTCAGGTTAACATTAACCCATGATGTGAACCATTTACCCCTCAGGTTAACATTAACCCATGATGTGAACCATTTCCCCCCCCCAGTAAGCAATTTACCCTCCAGGTGAACCATTTACCACTCAGGTGAACCATTTAGGGCAGGGGCTGCTGAACCGATGGCAAATTATTCCCTGAGGGTAGATTTCTCATCGGATTATATATATATATATATATATATATATATATATATATATTAACATGGTTCGTACAATTACCGGACAAAATTAATTACAATTCGTAACATTACCGGACATCGGGTACAAAACCGGACAAAAATCGAGTCCGGTAATTGACGCTAGTACTTATTTATGTGTAAAAACCGGACACGAAAATAAATGAACTACATTACCGGACACCAAAAAAACGCCAACCTCGTTAGGTTAGGGTTAGAGTTAGGGTTTGAAGTGTCTAAAACCCTTCTTTAGGTTGCTAGAGACCGTTTTACTGAGGTTAGGTCCAGCCAGGTCAAGTTTTTTTTATATATTTTTTGCAATTTAGAAAAAAAATTAATTAAAGTCCGGTAAAGTGGAACTATAACTATATATATATATATATATATATATATATACCTATATATTTTTTTGCAACTTCACTAACGTTAAAATGTTGCGCCGGCATTCTAAGAGAAGAAATAATAATTTATGGAGCGTGTGATCGGTAACACGCAAATTTTGACATTTTGAATGCAGCCAAAAGATGGCCAACTTTGTGAAGAACAATTTCATGGTAGTGACTCCTAAATTTATCATCGTCGAAATAATTTCTTTTTATTTGCTCGAATTTTTGCATGCATTTTGTTCTCTTTTTTAAACTAAGTAGTCAAGCTTAGAAAGTCTTGAATTTCATTCCTGTAATTCACACCGTAATTCACAATGAATGCGAGATCAATTCCAATTATATTAAATGCTTGTAAATGAAATTGGAATCCCTCACCAACATAACATGTGTACAAATTTAAGAAAAAAAATTGTATAATTTTATGTTATAAAATTATACTTTTTAAAACTATTCGTTTTTAAAATTATATAACCACAGTCGTCATATGAGAAAACAATTCTAATCTCACTTTATATACGATGTTAATTACAGGCAAATAATTCAATACTTCCTAAACTTGGCTATAACAGCACGCGCTCACATCGAAGTAATACTTAGTTTTAAAAAAGACAATAAAATGCATGCACAATTTTAAGCAAATAAAAATTAAATAACATCGTCTTATGTATATTTATTGCTACAGCTTAAAAAAATGATTTTAACTCTCGTCACAGCAACAGAAAAGAAGACGCACAACTCGTCTGCGTTCGAGGATTCGGTGGTGAACGGCAAGACTGCAAGTCCTCAAGTGTCGACACCCAAGCCTGTTAAACTCCCAACCAAGTAAGATTTGCTCATGTGATGCTTCATCAACTAGGGCCGTACTATCTAAAGTAGTAACTATCGTAGTAGTAGTAGTAAAGTATGTAGTAGTAAGTTCTTAACTCCGTCAGCCAATCATTAAGGGCGTGAGGCAATTATAGACACCTGATTATAATTCATAAAGATGGTTCCATACAGTGATTATCTTGCACTAACGGAGAGTGCGATGACTGTGTACATATTGGTATAATTCAGCAATTTTGTGTAATAACTACTAAATAATTCATCTTGGCGATGAAAGTGTACACATTGAGGAAAATGAATTAATTTGCTAGTGAAACTATGAGAATATATTGCAAAGGTCGACAGCGCAATGCGAGTGTACACATAGATCACAATTAATTTTGCCTAATAACTACAGAATATTTCATATTGCAGGCAGCGCGATGCGAGTGTACATATTGATCACAATTCTTAATAATTCACTAATTTGGCATAATAACTACAAAATATTTCACGTTGCAGACAGCGCGATGCTAGCGTGGACGTGCGTGCTCTGTACAGCGCGTCTCAGGGCGCTGCTGGCAAGGAGCTCATCAACCTGGTGGTCGTGGGGCACGTGGATGCCGGCAAGAGCACGCTCACTGGGCACCTTCTGTACCAACAGGTGCGGGGTAAATAGGTCCTGAGGGTTATATAGCCCCTGAGGGGTAAACTGTGTCAAGAGGTTAAATAGCCCCTGGGGTTATATAACACCCCTGTTTGAGTTTAACTGTCACTGGTGGGTTAAACTGTCACCTGTGGGGTTAAACTGTCACTGGTGGGGTTAAAATGTCACTGGTGGGGTTAAACTGTCACTGGTGGGGTTAAACTGGCCCTGAGGGTTAATAGGCACCGTTGGTTAAATAAACTCTGGGGTGAAAAAGCCCCGTCGTATTGATTCAAGTGAATTGCGAGACTCTATGGCCTCTTTCACACAGGGCGGCAAATACCGCCAGCGTCCGACGGTCTTTACCGCCGAACCACGGCGGACATACGAAATGTGCACCGCTGTTCACCCACGACCGCTTTTAACGCGGCGTAGAATTTGACGCCTGACGCCAGCGTGTGTCCTGTTAAAACTGCGGCGGTAGATTTGCCGCGGCAATTTAGCTTGCTATGGTATTCAATGTAATTTTTCACACTGGGCGGTTTTTCACGCCTCATCCAAGTGTGGTACAGACAGTGGGGCCGTATTTTAGGTGCATAGTAAACAGCACTTCAAGACTGATAGATTACAGACTGATATTGTTACATAAATATCGGTACATTAATATGTTACATAAACATAAATGAATATATATTACCATAAAGTGATAGATACCTATATTTCATAAAAGATATACTTTCCATAAAATAGATAGGTATTTCCATAGAGATATATTTACATTATTTTCACATAGAGATATATTTCCATAAAGATATATTGTTACCTAAATATGAACATTGTTACATAAACATAGAGATGGACTGATGGTGCATAAAACAGCACTGCAAGAATGATAGATTCCAGCGTCAAAAACCGCCTCGTGTGAATGATCACGCGGTAAATACCGCCGCGGCATTTTTAACGCTCGCGGTATTTGCCGCCCTGTGTGAAAGAGGCTTATGAGCTTTCCACCAAGCCTCTGATTATTATAAAATAACATTAATTAATCGTGGGTTTAACGGAATCTACTCGTAATTAACGTTTTCCTTCAAAATCATTTGCCTGAAGGGCAATGATTGCCTATATAATGATTGCATCTTGCCTATACTGTTGAATACAATATCGTATTTATATCATACAATTTTGTTGGCTGGAAGATTATAGCGTATGAATGTTATAAAAAATGCTCACTTTTCCCGAAAAACTCGAAATTAAATGTATGATTTCAAATGTATGATTTCGTTGCACAACTCCTGCCGCATTATCGTCCATGAAGTTCGTCAACAAGTATGAATTAATTTGACTAAATCCAAATTTTTATATCGTGTTCAAAATGAACCGTTGATGCTAATTTTCGACGAGTCGGTATGATATATAATTATTTGATTAAACGGTTTACAAATGTCTGTTCATATATAAATATAATGCTGGATATTGGATCATAACGAGTGCGTGATCAGATCGTGATGACAATGATAAAATTGCGAGTGTGATGACAATATTCAAATTGCGAGTGTGATGACAACTATCAAATTGCGAGTGTGATGACAATGATCAAATTGCGAGTGTGATGACAACTATCAAATTGCGAGTGTGATGACAATGATCAAATTGCGAGTGTGATGACAATGATCAAATTGCGAGTGCTATGACAAAATTTGCTCCTCGACAGGGCCAAGTAAGCCAGCGGACGATGCACAAGTATGAGCGGGAGAGCCAGAAGTGCGGCAAGCAGAGCTTCATGTATGCGTGGGTCATGGACGACACTGAGGAAGAAAGGTTTGCGAGGATAACTTGACAGTCTAGTTTTCAGTTCTATATAGGTTCTCTTTTCTCTAAGGATGAAGCAACTTTTCCTTCGCAAAGGTCATTCAATAATTTATTATTCTTTGATTGTTTGGAGTAAATTTGTACACTTGTGCTGAAATATAGGTAGGTACGCCGTTCCAGCATATTTATATTTATTGATTTTTATTTATATTTATCGATATTTATTGCGAAAACTGATAGAAATTCCATGACTTTATGTATAAAATTTAAATGCATTTTTTCCATAACGCTTACAGTGCCATAATGGTCTCGTAACATAATTTGAAAGTTAAAATATTTTGTTAATTTTCAGATCTCGTGGCGTTACAGTAGATGTTGCGGAGCGCACGTTCGAGACGGAACGTAAGATCGTTCACATTTTGGACGCGCCGGGACACAAGGACTTCATCCCTAACATGATCAGCGGGGCAGCGCGCGCCGATGTCGCCCTGCTGGTGGTGGACGCGTCCACGGGGGAGTTCGAGGCGGGCTTCGAGAGCAACGGACAGACCCGCGAGCACGCCATGCTCATCAAATCGCTGGGTCGGTGATCTTGGCGATTATATTCCATGCAATCTGCTTGTCATTTTTATTACTTATATGTTTTGCATTTATATTTGAGCTTGGTTGGTGATCCTGGCGATTATATTCCATGCATTCTGCTTGTCATGTTTATTACTTTTACTTGTATGTTTTATATTTATATACGAGCTGGGTCGGTGATCCTGGCGATGTTATTCCATGCAATCTGCCTGACATGTTTATTACTTCTATGTTTTGTATTTATATTTGATTGTTTACAATATTCAATCGTTTTACTAAGCCATTTTTGGCCTATGTTCGAGACTCGAGTCATGAATGAGGCGTGATGAGAGAATGTAAAGAAACGAAAGAATGAGCCTCGCGCATGAATCGATTCACTCTTTTAGTCACAGCTTACTGATGGTTCTATTAATGGCCTTGCTTATTTAAGAACTTGTCTTTTAAAGTTGTTTTTATTTTCTCAATTTGCATGTTTATTTTTTCTGACTGAATTATTTTGACATTTCATTTCTAAAAATAGCAACAAATTTTTTTTCATGAATTTTCCAGCTATTTTCATAACTGTCTGAACAATCCCCTCCAAAAATGAAATTGGCTCGCACATTCTTTTCTGGATTTTGATATTAGAAAATAACCTGGTTTGACTTGACCCGTTGCCTTCTGATAACTAGTTTTTAGGCATCTAGGTGCGACTAACATTAGCTACGTTTAATGAAACCGCAGATAAACAGTCAATTTTTAGTGCGGTTTATCCATCTGCAATAATAATCTTATAATTATTACTAATCATTAACTCTGAACATTTGTCATTCACCAGGAGTGTCTGAAGTGACCGTAGCCGTGAACAAGCTGGACGTGGTGCAGTGGTCGCAGCAGCGCTTCAACGAGATCTGCTCAACCCTCACTGTGTTCCTCAAGTCAGTCGGCTTCAGGAGCTCGGAGGTGACGTACGTGCCCTGCGCTGGGTTGTCCGGCGAGAACCTCGTCAAGCCTCCTTCCGAACCTCAGCTCAAGGCCTGGTATTCCGGGCCCACTATCCTGAATGCTATTGGTGAGAGTTGGATGTGCAATGCAATTTGAACGTTGAGATGTATTTACAACTTCAAAGCAGATATGCAATCAAATGCCATTTATGAGTGGGGACCGTAACATTTTAACTCAATGCTGGTATACATTTTTTAACCCAAGTTAAGTAACATTTTTAGTTTAAAAATGTTCTAAATACTTTTTTTGGTAACCTCAAATATTTTCAAATGATTCTAAATTATTTTCATTAGCCTTTCGGCTATTTCTATTTCAAATCTTTTTTAATTTCTTTTATCTCAAAATTAAAATTTTCATCATCAAAAATGAAGCACTGAATATGATTCCTATATTACCAACATATGTGAATGTCTAATGAATGGAGGATATTTTGCAGACAACATGAAGTCTCCGAGCCGAGACGTAGATCAGCCAGCGCGGTTCAGCATCTCGGACGTGTTCAAGGGCGGCAGCAGCAACATGTGCGTGGCAGGCAAGCTACACACGGGCTACATCCAGTCAGGGGACAGACTGCTGCTCCTACCTCACACTTCTGCCATCACCATCAAAGGTGAACGTTATGCTCTATATTTAACACAATTAAAAGTTAAATCCTTGCTTTATGTTGAAGTATGTCAGCATTCTCTCGGCCCCGTGTTTCCTCATTGAAAACCTCGGCCTTTCCTCATTGAAAACCATTTATCTATGTTGCATCATACTCTAGCTCTGTAATATCCAAAATTTATCTCTCTGATACAAATACATTCAATTTCACAATCCAAAAGCCGCAACACACATCTTTTATCTTAATAATATAAAAAAACTAATTTTTGTTTATTTCATTTGACAATCTAGAAGCAGGGAAGTACGGCCAAATAATTATTTTGTTATTGGTTCAGATGTGTCCTGCAACAGCGCCCCAGGCTCCATTTTCGCCGGCGACTCCGGCACGTTGACGGTGTCGGGAGTGGAGCCCGACGAGCTGTCGGTGGGAAGCTTCTTGTGCGATCCTGCTAAGCCTATGCGTAGGACAACCACCTTGCAGGCCAGGATCGTCGTCTTCAACGTCATAATACCCATCATCAAAGGCACCCAGGTACGCTTGATGCTATTACACGTCTTCAACGTCATCATACCCATCATCAAAGGCACCCAGGTACGCCTGATGCTATTACACGTCTCGTTGTATAAATGGTTCCCGAAATGGGGTAAATTCCCTCTTGGGTAATTATCAATTTTTTATGAGCTAATAAATTAGTTTTTTGAATTCAATAATATACTTTTTCGACCTAATAATGATTAAAGGTATGTGTATGGAGCCGAATGCTTAATATGGTGTGTTAGATTGGGTAGCGAGGTGGAAAAGTATGGAAACCCCTGTTTTGATAATTTTGTTTAATTTTAGATTTTCGTGGTCGCAGTATCCTAACATGTCTTTTCTATCGACCATTTGATCCTGAGAGGGTCACTAGACATACCTTATGATAAAAAATTTTAACTCTTCCCCTATGTCGCTGACATTTCCTGTGCCTGTTGTAGGCACAACTAGCATGAAATATCTGCGCTATGATTAATGTTCGGTTTGTGAACTTTAGCAGGATATTTATCCACCATTTCAGAATAAATATTCTGTAGAATATGTTGTGAGTGGTTCCCGCTAAATCAGTGAAAAGTGTAAGGAATGGCTTGGACTCCTTATACTTATGACCATTTATTTTTGCAGGCGGAGTTTCACTTGCAAAGTGTGTGCGAACCCGCAACCGTCCGCAAGCTCATCTCTCAGATCAACAAAAGCACAGGTGAAGAATAATTTCTAAAGATTTATGGCATTAATAGTCATTGCCAGCGGAATTTATATTGCAGTCAGAATGTTCAATGTA
The DNA here is from genome assembly GCF_000764305.2 of Hyalella azteca. Taxonomy (NCBI): domain Eukaryota; kingdom Metazoa; phylum Arthropoda; class Malacostraca; order Amphipoda; family Hyalellidae; genus Hyalella; species Hyalella azteca. The sequence goes on from NW_025933952.1 coordinate 142,191, forward strand.
ATCTTAAATAAATATCGGCTTGAATATCAGCCTAAATTACATGCAAAGAGAAAGCTTAAATCACTTTAATCTACACCGATGGATTCTTTCCCCTGTTGCTTTAGCTTAGTGTCCTTTAGCTTAGTTTAGTTGCGGAAAACGTGGAGTTCATTACCTAAAAAGTAACTGCTTCCTTAACCAACCTTAGCAAATGTAGTTTTTTCGTGTTCAGATTTATCCTTGTATTAATTTCACAAATCAATGTGTATCTGAAGAAATTTCTGCTCCATATTGTAATATAATTAATAATTGAAGATTCTCGACGACGATGTTGTCATGATTACAGTAATGAATTATGAAAGGACCCGTTTTTTCATCCTATCAGTACAGATTTTACAGTGGGAAACAATCCATGTTCTTCAGGAAAACCGTCTGTCGCTGGACTCTACTATGAGGCAGGAACTAAACAGTTTACAACGAATATTAGTATTCTAAGCATAGATCTTGTGGACACTATACCGTTATAACATTAAGGCGCTAGTAGGACTAATATTTTGTAAGAAATAATGACATGAAATTTTTGCAGGCGAGGTAATGAAGAACAGACCTCGCGTGCTTGCGAGGCAAACGGCGGGTGTGATTGAGCTGGAGCTGAGCCGCCCCATCTGCGTCGAGACCTACAAAGACTGCAAGGACTTGGGTCGCTTCATGCTGCGGCAGCAGGGGAACACCATCGCTGCTGGACTCATAACCGAGGTATCTGTACTTACCGTACATTAATAGGTATGAATACCGAGTATTATGGTTAATGTATCAGCTCATAAGCGAGGTATCTGTACTTACCGTACATTAATACTTCTTAATACCGATTATTATGGTTAATGTATCGGCTCAAGCAAAGTATCTTTACCCTGGTATTTGTTCAGGGTATTATCATTAATACAGGGTGATTCACGGAAACTTCCTGATTTAAAAGCTCAATAGAAAAAAAAATAGTAAAGATCTTTCAATATATATTTTATTGAAAAAGACATTACCTGAATTTCTGTATCACTTAGTTTTAAACAAGATGCCATCGGACAAATGATGGCCCCCATTATCAATGCATTCAGTTAGTCGATTTTCAAGTTCCGTTCAACTCTCTGAAGCATATTGACGGTCTTGGCGCATGTTGTTCTTCAAGTGAGGTAGTGTCCTTGGCAGGCATTGATTGAATTGATTTAAGATAACCCCATAAAAAAATCACACGGAGCCTAATTGGAAGATCGGGTCGGCCAAGAAGGCCACCTTTCGAGGAGATGAAGCGCTCTGCAAAATGTTGTCTCAAAAGATCCATTAAACATCGCGCTTTGTGGGCATTGGCTTCCATCCTGTTGGAACCAGACTCCCTGACATTTACTTCAGCCAGTTTTGGCAAAAAAAGGCGTCAATCGTTCGCGTGTACCAGGCTGCAGCCACCGTTACTGCACGTTCGATTTACTCCAAGAAATAAAGGTCAATTATGCCGATAGCGCTAATGAAGCGGCCCACTAGAAAACTACGCATTGACAGCAAACGCTCGTTGCTCACTTGTCCAATGCATAGTAGCGACTGACTAGGCGGGACACAAAACTTCATGACCTTGCCTTTTTCTTACAAAATTTGGCTGCTTGGCGCGAAATACAAAACAGGAAGTTTCCCTAATCACCTGTATATCGATCACTAGACTGATCCTTTCGATGCTCAAGAGTCTAGTACAATCCGACCGAGAAAGATGCAAAAAAGATGTTGATTGTTACTACCCTTTTTTTTTTTTTTTGAACTCAAAACAATAATTTTTGAGAAAGATTTCAGCTCCATATTTCTTCTATTGGGGCGGGAGTTGCAAGAAGATTGCAGAGATAAGTTTTACATTGAATAGGTATGGATAAAAAAACTTGTTATAAAAATGTATAAGTATTTTCTGTTATCTTTGTCAGCAACATGATTTTCGCAGGACCAAATTTGAATATTTCCAGAGCTAAAGAACGTTTAGGTGTTACTTTAGTAGTTGATGTTGAGGTAAACTATTCTTCTCTCCCAGGTTCTGGGCGACCAGTTATTCTCTTCTGGAGCATCGTCGCTGTGACGGGAAGCTTCAAGTAGTTCTCCTATTCATCTTTGCATGACATCTAAATCTAAATAAGTTAATTGTGATCGTTAAATAGCCGGGCTATTTATTCTGAATAGTTTTCCTTTTACAAGAAAGCTTCTGAAGCATCTGTTGGACGAGCCTTTTTCCTTCGACTTAAGTTATTTTCCTTCGTTAATATTGCATGTGTCCTACCGGAAGGTTGGTTTTCAGGATTCACATTGAAACTCTTTTATCTGTTGGGATTTCTCAGCTACTGTCAGGCAGTGATACGGCCCAAGCCCGTGAGTGGAGTGTTGTTATTTTCTCTTCAGTTCTATAATATTTGAAAGATTTGTGTCTATAAATAAAATATCTTGTTGATGTTTATCCAGTTTTTGAGGCTATGTTCCCTACTCTGAGATTACGAAACCATTTTACCTGTTAGTGAACGAGATTAACCTCACTTAAAAGCTCGAATTTGTTGATGCCCACTACCTCTACATCTTTTCATATTAGCTATAGCGACCATTTAGTTGATTGGATGCGCACCATTGCTACAAACAAGTTTTTTATCGAGCCTCTCTCCGACTAACTGTTATGTTCATTCGATTTCTTTTTTTGTGATGGATATCCAGACATTTTCCCGCTGTAATATCACAGCACGCGAGCAGTGATGATAACGTGCATTTCCCGTTCTTTTTGCAGCAGTGGTAGTATGCAGCTGGAACATCGAGTGATCACAAAATAAACGGGGAGAATTAAATGTTGATTTGATTACACGTTCTTGTGTTGTACACCCTTGATATTTTGAATGCTTAGTGTTGCGTGCAAGTTTCAAACCAGCAGAAATGGCAAGAAAAGATAGTAGTTATAGTTGCGTAAAAGATATCTTTTATTCATGAGGTTCAATAAAAAAGATTCTCAATCTTACAATAATCTCGTACCGATGTTATTCTTACCATTTCAACCAAATACTCGTAATTCATGTTGAGAACCAAATGCTTAATGACCTCATACGCTGACCGTACATAGTCGAACAAGTAGTTTGTCACTTGAATGCGTGTATTCAGGTTAATTCTTCTAAACATTGTTATTGACGATCAATATTAACTTATATTAAAGCGAATTGCATGCAATTTCCTTGAATGGTTACATTACGAGAAGCCATATTCAAACAAGGTAATTTACTCTCGCGTTTCTTCTGTGTCTTTGCAAAATCAACTTGGATGAGAAATTCTCCAGCACTCAAAGGATTGGTTTTATCGAGCAAGAAGAAATCTACGACTGAAATGTTATTATGGTAAATGAAATAATGCCATGATACAGTACCAGCTTTGAATGAACTGAATTGAGCATATGTGACGCTGAATATCATAAGCCCTGGATCCTTACGTGGCAAATTCAAGCACCTATACTACCAGCACAAACACGCATTAATAATTACTCTCTTACAACGACTCTCTTTACTGTAATTGCAAGTCATTACACAGCGTCATATTTACATGCTAACAAACAAACGCTACAAACCTTTAGAAAATGCATTCATTCACACACGAAAAGTTCTTTCTTGCAATTCTTATCAAGGACGCCAAAGTCCTGCGTGATCACACTTACACGTGGTTCGTAAATCAACCATCCTTTAAACTCTAGCTGTACAGCCTGCTAACATAACAGTACATCAAAATAAGCGCTCACTTCCAGCCCATACGTGCAAACCGTGCGTAACGTGGGGATTTTCCGCATACTTTAATTAATCACAACTACCCATTTAAAAATGATGCATATAAGCGAGTTAAATCGTTGCAGTGTCTTTAAAAACAAGTTTTTTTTTCTTTCTTATAGCAAACTTGGCATATGATGAATAAAATTAACGCATTAAGACATTTCCTTGCTCCTAATTAAAACATACTTGGACAAACTTGGAGTATTAGGTAACCTTTAATTTCCACTACCCAAATGACCAACACGTGATATCGATCTGTCGAACAGAGCTGGAAAATATTCCCAAACAAATTGAATCGCACGATAAGTTTTACAATTCGTTTTTGCGAAATATTACAGGTCCATTACTAATAACAGGCCAAAAGATTTCTGCATCTATTCTCGTCGGAGTAATTCCTGTGATGGGTTTTGAGGCCTGTGGTAACGTGTATAAATACGTAGTTACAATTCATCAACTTCAAAGCTAACACAGTCGTGTGGCATTCAGTTCGTGAAGTTACAATTGGACTTCGTTTATAACAACGTTTAAAGCATCAGAATTACACACAAAAATATGAATTTGCAAGAAATAGAACGTACCACGAATAAATTTTCTGTTTACCATCAACAGTGGATGCACGATATCGCCTGGTGCATAATATTATTACAACCTATCAATAATTTGAAACAGATCATTTCAAAATCTGCGAAATTTTATTTAACGAGTTTTTATTTGAAGACAAGTTTATTCATTCCTTGAGGAACGACATCTCTATAAATATGAATAAATTTACGTCGAGTTTGAAAATACAGCAGAAGTTTATTAATTCATTGAGGAACGACATCTCTATCAATATGAATAAATTTACGTCGAGTTTGAAAATACAGCAGAAGACCCCAATGTTATTTAATAGCTTACAATGAAAATCATGCGACACATCCATATATCGAACGTCATCCCCGTCCATATTTATATCAATTAATAACTGGGCACCCCATCCTAATAGTGTAAGCATGCAAATGATGCGCCAGTTTACTGCAAAGCTACAGCAGTACTGGTAACGTGTCCTGTCCGTATGGCTGTAAAATGGTCTCGTAGTGGGCACTAGCGTCTCCGCGAGCTAGGTTACTAGAACAGCTCTAAACCTGAATCAAACAGGAAGCCCAAATACAGAACTAAACTTATCTAAGTTTGTACTGATAAATCAAACTGCTAAATACCAATGGCACTGTAACTCGATAATCGATCGATTAAAACGAGTTTCGTGTCTTTGGCAAGGAGAAAGGCATGTATCTGAACCTCTGTATTAATAATGATCGATGATTAACTGAAGGTATTGTAGATTAATTTATCCATGACAAAGAGTTAATTCAAATAATTAGTGTACAAGAAAATCTGGAATACAGAAAGCGAATAGACGTATAAAGTTTTTTCAGGAAAAGCGAAGAGATTTAAATTGCACTAAATCCCGAAACATGACGTAATTTCGTTCCAAAAATGAAATGAAAACCGTCAAGGGTTTTGCTTGGTGACGCTAACTTCAACGTAGAAAAAGGAAGTTTAGTGTGTAGCAAATTATACATCAGACATCAGTATTCATTCAATGCACATATACATCCAGGAAATAATTAGAAACTCCATTGTCATCCTTTCATAGAGCAAAAAATATGAACGTTAAGTATGTAGGTGAGTTGGTGGAGCCGATCTTGATATGCAGCTCAATATTTATTTATCAAGCCCTATTTTCCATCTGTCGAAGTTCCAAGCAACAATGACAAACCGCAACTTACTGAAAATTTCGAGCAACAAGTTGCAGTTTTAGTTACGCCTGCACTCATCAGTCAGCAAATTAATGAATAGATAGACACAAAAATGTAAATAAAATTCAAGAAATACACAGATTGCAGCCTTGAAAAGAAATATTCGTCCACAGACACACAACATTCCAATGCTAACGAAATATAAATAAGGAGAGATACCACAGCTGCAATCATGCATCTCATTTTCTAACAACACCACCTTTAAATGGAAACTAGCATCCTTCCATAATTCTTAGAAACACTAAGTGAGATGAAATGAGATGGTGACACACTCGAAGGCAGAATGAAATGCTCGATAGGCGCAGCAGACACTCATTTGCAAGGGCTTTTTATTCACTATTCCACGTCAGTCAACAGGTTCTCAAAGACGACGTTTGATTCTGCGCCTTGCAGTAGATCATTTGACAACAAAGGCAGCTCCGCGGTCGGCTTTGAGTAACTGAAACGAAATCTCAAGTAAGAGGCTTCGCCTGTGCGAGTGTTTTGCATCAGAGACCGACACTGAACCACTTCTAGTTAGTTTCAACCGGGCATCAGTGACTGAGGCCTAGTGACAGAGGCGCTTGCACAACTGGAAATCACTGACCGCTAAAGCCTAGTGACAGGCGCTTGCACAACTGCTCATCAGTGGCAGCCAAGGCCTAGTGACAGAGGCATTTGTACAACTGCTCATCAGTGGCTGCCAAGGTCTAGTGACAGAGGCACTTGCATAACTGCTCATCAGTGACTGCCAAGGCCTAGAGACAGAGGCTCCTGCTGTACTAGACATCAGTGGCTGCTAATGTCTAGACCAGAAATGAGGCTGTGAGGAAACTGGAAGTTTGAGGCACGAGGAGAATCGGGTTCATCGTCATCACCATCAGACAGACCCCCAGAAGTAGAAGCTGCGTCTGCATCACGATTTAGTCTGCGAAAGAAAATTTACTTTGTACAATAGATTACGCCAATCGTAAGAAATATTAATTCATTGAACTCATACCGATTATTTTTGCGTTCATTAATCACTCACCAAGACAATTAAATCGTATTAAATGATTTCTATAAAGTCGGTAACAGAACGCTGATAGGAAATTGAAATTTCAACGTAAGAAATAAAGGTAGGGTAGGAACCTGTTGGTTTGAGAAGGACCCCATATTCTGATTGTTCGATCGTCTGATACGGAGACGAGCATGGAAGGCTGAACTGGGTTCCAGGTGACGCAGTTGACGGGCAGCTGGTGACCTGACAACACGGCAACTGGCAACTCCTGATTGCGATGCCAAATGTACACCTTGTGATCTGGTGCGGACGAGAGCGGGATTTAGAGAAGCAAGAACTTCCGAATCAGTATTTCGCCTCAAAAAATAAGCAATAATTGAAAAAATTGTTTTCATGTGTCGTTGGTTGTCAAGTGCCACAAAAAAAAGATACTGAATGACGAATTATGACGTAATTATTAATGCTTGATGAACGAGAGAGATTCTCCGTAGTGAATAAGATAAAAAAGTGTAAACCGAGATATAAGAAATTTCGTAATTCTATTTCGGGTAGAATGGAAAAAGTAACAAAACTAATGCATTAGTAAGCTATTGTTCAACTCTTTTAAGTCAAATTAATGATTTTCAACATCATTATACTATCAATATTTCAAGGCAATCACACAATACCGATGTCTTATTAATTTCCGTCACCACATCTTATCACAAGCCAACAGGTAATAACAATGACTATATACATGTATTCCATGATACAAGAATTTAGATAATCATGCGAAGTAACTTCAAAATTATTACCACGAACACCAACGAACCTTCACTGCCTGAAGCAATAAAATCCTGGTTGATACCTCCAAAGCAGGAATGAATAGTACAGTGCTTCTGTGTGGCACCTCTGAACCTGCGTACTAAGGTTCTGCTGTTGAGATCCCACAAGTGAAGCCCTTGAGTGGTCACGTTCAGAAGAGCAAACCTTCCCGTAGTATCTAAACTGAACGTCATGATCCCGTGGTCTTCTTGCAGTCTGCAATAATGTTGTTATAGAATAAAACTTTGTTCCTCAACAATTGTCTGCGCGGTTTACCATTATGCAAACATTTACAGATAAGTTAAAAAAAGTGCTCTCGGAGGCTATTAGAATCTGATGCTACAGTGAAATTATTATTTACGATGCAGGAACTATTCAAAAGTTAACATACGAACTGATTCATACTCAAATAAACTCTTTTTACTAGTGAATAGTTTTTTGCCACTCGTGTTTAACGTTATAATACTCTATAGACATAGGCGCAATACGCCACTATATACATAGGCGCATGACGCAACTATAGACATGATCGCATGACGCCACTATAGACGCACATGCTGTAATCCTGGACAGTCTCGAGCTGGTATCCTCTGATGCGGCGATGGGTGTCAGAAGCGAGGACAGTTTTACCGTCCGCGTGGACAGCTAAGCTCTGCACTCGGACGCCCTCCCATCGCTCAAGCACCGCCCCCTCCAGGTTACACAAATAAAACTGTCCTCGCAGTCCTCCGCACACGAACCTTTCGTTGTCCTACCGAGAAAAAGGTTCAGTAGGTACGAGGAGGGCGACAAATGAACAACATTTATATATTCCTGTTTGGATTTGAGTTGAAGGCTAAATAGCACATTTTCCTTTGTCAATCCTCGAAGTGAGAAAGTCATTGCAAAACAATCTAGCCAGTGATGCGACACAAACTTTATGATACTGGTCTAATTACACATCAATAAAATGCCAAAAAATACCAGATTAATTTGAATGCTTATGAGGCACATAAAGGACAGTCGAGTTATGATTATTGTGGAACTTCAAACGATGAATCATTACCTTGTACCAACAGGCGCACGTTAGTGAGTCCGAGGTAGAATCTGACACCTTGCACACTTGCTTGCCTCGTTCAGCGTCCCAAACCTGAGAAACGAATTAATTATTAGTACACGGTGTATCTATTACGTCCCGGATTATTAAGCAACTGTTATTTATACAGATAAACACGTACATGATAATACAAACTAACCAAAAATTATATAATTTGTATAGTAACTCCGGTTAAAATTTCAATGGGCTCTCGAAATATTGGAGGAAAACCTAGCCCTACTCAACAGTGATAGGCTTTTTGTTTGGACAATATTAAATTTGCAAACAATTTTATTCCATTTATCACATATACGAACAATATTTTATTGTTTCGATCTAACTTAAAAGGTCTGGGTTTCTTACTATGAGTTCAGAGGCATCTTCGTGCATACAGGCGATGATCTTTGTGCTGTCGTGACTCCAAGACAAGAAGACGATGCTAAAGTTGTGGCCATCCAGGCAATGCCGCTTGCTGATCTTCAGAGTTGTCTGCCCATCATATACATACATCATATACTGAACGACTTGCTACTACATACACATCACTCATACAACTGCAAGCTACGATTTACGCGTCACTTACACAACGACTAGCAGCGATTTGAAAGTCACTTACACAAAGATGGGCTATGATTTAAACGTCACTTACACAACGATCAGCTACGATTTAAACGTCACTTTCAAAACGACTAGCTCCGATTTAAAAGTCACTTACACAAAGATGGGCTATGATTTAAACGTCACTTACACAACGATCAGCTACAGTTTACAAGTAACTTACACAACGATTAGCAACAATTTACATATCAATTACAGAATGATTACACACAAATTATTATGAATAGATGTAATATCTTTTTGGGTGTAATAATTGTAATCAATGATACAAACACTAATAAATACTGTCAATAGACTGGAAAATAACTTTATTCCCGAGTTAACAAATTATTAACCGTATTCACGGAAGAATTAGGGCACTACTCCAGAGTTCAAAAAGATATCAAATGATGATTTTACTGACGGGACGTATAAATTGTTCCCTTTTCAAACTTCCCATGAACATGTTACAGACATAAATATGTCCATGATGCTAAGGCAGCATTACCTTACTGTAAATATCATCAATAAACTTCAAATACCGGAGAAGATAAAACTCTAATTGAGTGGGCAGTCCTTCCCAATGCCCACGTTCAAGATGATTTTGACTGTACTCAATGTTTGCTAAATCAGAACTAATTTTTCAAATCATCTGTTCATTCCCTAACAAGTCCAACGGCAATAATTAATAAAAATCAGCAAATTTATCTCGCTGCAAACCCTTTTTTCATAGTGATGTCAAATCGTAATTCTTGTGTAAATCAAAAGTATAAAACTTTTCTACCGCATTAAAAGGAATAATATTTCAGAAACTTGCCATCTAGCAAACAAACTTCGAACACCAAAATCAATGCAATGAAATTCATCAATACGTCAAACAGCAAGAGCAATGGAACGCCAAAACTGCCAAGACCAAAAGCAATGCAATGAAATTCACCAAAAGAAATGCAATGAAATTCATCAATACTTCAAACAGCAAGAGCACCACAATGGAACGCCAAAACTTCTAAGACCAAAAGCAATGCAATGAAATTCACCTAACCTTCTATCACCACGAGCAACGCAATGAAATTCATCAAAACCTCTAAGACTAAAATCAATGCAATCAAATTCTACAAATGCTGATAGTTTACATTGTCAACATTCCATATGAGGAGCGAGAAGTCTTTGCCAGCAGTGGCGAGGTAGCGGCCGTTGGGGCTGAAGGCTGCGACGAGCACCTCGTCCATGTGTTCAGTGACGGTGTACAGACACGTGCTCGGGAAATGTTCCTTGCCGCAGTGGTGGTCGGTCAACAAACAACTGCTCGACACCACCACGTCACTTAGCGACAGCCCCTCCAAGTTGTCTTAGATATGGAAAAAAGGCAATTTTAGAAATTACGTTAACAGTAATGATTGTATTAAATTAATTAACATTCATCATCAAGGAAGCTTGGAATTAATAGAATGGTTAAGCAACAGAAAGGCGCTTGACACCACCACGTCACTCAGCAACAGCCCATCCAGGTTGTCTTAGATATGAAAAAAAAAGACAAATTTAGAAATTACGTTAACAGAAATTATTGTTTTAAATTAATTAACATTCATCGAGTAGGAAGCTTGGAAGTAATAGGATGTTTGAACAACATAGAGCCGTTTGAAAACACCGTGTCACTCAGTGCCTTGTCCTATGGATTGTCTAAGGTGATTTTGAAACTTGATTCTGTTCAAATCAGAAGACTGATTCAAGAGTCTTGTGGAGCGGTTGGATCGTCTACTGGGAGACCTCGAAGCCCCTGGGTCTGCACTCACTGCAGAGGAGACGAGAGAGGTATGTCATTCTGTATACATGGAAACTGATAAACGGAATGGCGCCAAACTTCGAGGGCGAGACATTCAGGATTGAGACATATCACAACGAAAGAAGGGGAAGACTGTGCAAGATCACCCCACTTTGTAACAGATCTGCGGTCAGATTTTAATCGCTGCGGGAAGGATCACTTTCCGTGGCAGGGCAAAGTCTGTTTAACGCCCTACCAAAGGATCTAAGAGAGGAGGAGTTCACCCTGGAGACCTTCAAGAGACAGCTAGACGTGTTCCTGAGCACAATCCCAGATCGATCTCCCTTGCAACACTACCAGTGGCGAGAAGCAAGCAACAGCATCTTGCATCAGGTGGCCCAAATGAGGGCGGATGAGCGATAATCAGAGGCGGCGATCCATCGTGGCCTGGGACTGCTACGTCCCAAACAAATACTAAGGATTACTAAGCGGTCACTGAACGACGCATTTAGCCCAAACGGCCTCACGCAGTGAAATTTCTCGTCCGAACTTCCTTTTGACGTCGGCATCCTACGTCTGGTTGCACATTTCGCCTCCTCCACTCCCCACACACATCGTGCACACTGTCCCCACTAGTTCTTGAGATGAACTTTATCTTTATTTTGTTTGCATTATTATTTCAACATATAAGAAAAATTACCATTTTTAATATTCGAATGATTTACTGCGATTTTTTCCCCCATTTGTTTATTTTTAGGAGTTATATAGGAATTGATAAACTTTACTTTATTATCAAATTGATTACGCATTTTCTTACTGATAACCCCTATTCACAATACATGTTCATAGTTTACAACAACGCTGTGTCGTGATAGGATAACCAAGTTGATTAAGGTTGAATCAGGCAAGCACGTGTAAAGATCGCTCGAGCATAAATATAACAACTTTATGTAAATTGAAATGTATAAAAAGTCACGCAGCATCAGCAGTAATGTGCTCCGACTGCTTATTTATTAAATTCTATGATAAACGAAACAATTTGACACGAATATTATCTGCTTTCATCCCAGTAAAAATAAGAACACAGTTCACGCCTATTCTGTAGAAAGAATACAGCCATGAATCAGGCAACCGCAGGCAGCAAAGCGACGAGGTTCACAACAACTCCCTGGCTTGAAATAACCTCAACCCCCCCCCCTCCCTTAATACCCTCAGCCCCATGCAGTGGTGAGATTTACTGCGGTAAACTCAGAAATAAACATTAATTTCCAAATTAATTGATCTCATTTTGTATAATAGTTCAACGTGCATGAATTATTTGAAGGTTATGATTCGACGAAAATTTGAGTATGGTTGAGGACTTCCTATATTCCCCAGCTTGTAATTCTCAACCCCCAATGTCGCAGACATGGGGAGGAAGTGGGGTGTTCGTGGGCAGCTGTGGTTGGGGGACTTGAGAAGTACACACACAAAGCTTGTACGATGTGTGCAAGATAAGTAAGAATTACTTATTACAATTGCTTACCATTGATATTTTTCTTTTATAAAATGATGTGAAATGAATCGTTACAAGCTTGTTTGGGTTCTTACATAAAGTTGAGAATGAAATACCTGGAAGTCAATACAAAACCTACACAACTATTGAAGGCAAGTGCTGAGAGCGTCGAGACACAATATGCCTTCCCCCCTTCATCTTGAAACTCATCCCCTCTTTAACCCTCAAATCCACAATGTAAGTGCATGTGTTTGCATCTACATACCGTACGACTATGGGTCTTTAAATTAATAGGAATCTTCAAAATTAATAGGTAATAATTATTGAAATTATTTAATCTTTGAAGTAGTAACAAATCTTTAATTTAGTGGAGAGTAGTGGAAATCTTTAATTTCATTTGGCATTTCATAATGATATCTTGTTTAGACTTTATACATCTCAATTATCACCCCTGTTATTTATTTTACTGTGATTCATTTGATTCACTAATAATCACTGCAATGAACTGTGCAACTGATAATAGTGACGCTAATATCATGAGTTAACAAATGATAATGAATAATTAAGATTATTTCTATAATACATTAGTTTGCAGTGAAGAAAATACATGACGTGTAACAGACTAACAACCAAAAACTGTTATTAAAAAGTCTGCCCTTTAAAGTCACAAGCCCCGAGAAAACACTTGGAAAGAGGAGACGAGAACTGAGGAAGATGGGAGAGGAATATGTCACTCTTCGATCGCAAAGATTTGTGGACAAAAAGGCATGTTCTTCTACTTCCAAAGTTTCAATGTTCAAGGAAACGACTTTTTTTGCATTGATCTGCGGAAGTTTCACATAATTTTTCGAGTAAAATGACTAATATATGCCAAAGGAATTCTGATTCAGAAGTGCATGGTATACTACCCATCAATGAAGAATAAATAGTTAAACCTACGTACATCGAGAAAATGCAGCAAAATCGCTCGCTTCACGAACATCGGGTGCAAAATTTTATCTTTCCTGATAACAGTTGAGATACAAAGTTTGCAAAATTTATCTTAACGTACGTAAAATGACGAAAAATATCTGGCATAGCATTCCAAATTTCAAACTTCTATCTTACTTCGTGAGTTATAGTTAGAAGAAATAGTGAAGAAATTCCATAGGACTCGACGTGGCTTGACGGCGATACCTCAGCCTCTCATGAAGAACTTCAATAAACAAGTAACAACAAATGCTAAGGAGATAAGTATATCAACTGTGCGCAGAGGTCATTAAAGAAATGTAAAAGGAGGTAGCAGTAATCATTATTTAACATTTTAACTAAGTATCATTACGTATCATTAAAAATGCTACAATCAAGAAGAAAAAGCCACATAAATGACGGAAGTGTCATAAAGCTATTGAGGTAATTTACAAAAGACGCCATAACTTGTTTAAGCGTGCCTTGGACAACATACCCTTGAAAACTCACCAACTTTCAATGAAAACTCACCTACTTTCAACAGAGGTTCAATAGAAGTGTTGTGGAATTCACACGTGGCTACCTGATGCTGTACAGACTGGATAACAAGTCGTTCCAATCTGCGGAGGGAGCATGCGTTAGTATATGTAATGATGTAGTATTAGTTGGATATGCGACGATGCAACATTAGTAGGATATGGAACAAAGTGTAACATTTGTGAGAATGTAATGATATAAACATTAGTGGAATACGTAGGGATATGTAAGAATTTAACATTGGTACAATATGAAATGAAATCTCGGCAATAATATTTATTGCATTTGAATATATTAGCTGGAAAAGAAATAATATAAATGCAAAAATTTAATGGATAATACATATAATCACATTTGTTTTCAATTGAATGAATTCCATGAACAACGGAACTACTAAAATATCGGTTAACAATATTAAGAGGTACAAGAAAAAACGCAATAAATACATTAAATCTGGAAAGGAATAGTTACGTAGCTTGAATAAGATAATTATTTCAATTCAACATATAAAAATTTGTGATTAATATTGTCAATAATTATTTTTTCTAATAGAATTTGAGTTATTAAATGATAAAATTTTCTAATAAAACATGAAATAATATATTACAAGTTTTCTTCTTAAAATTAGACATAATTAATTATAAATTTTTTCTAAAAAAACAGCACATAGGATGATACGAGGTGAACATTAAGGGAGCACCTGCGGGGCGGCAGCATGACTGAGGGAGGGAGGTAGGCTGACAGCCGCTCCATCAAAGCCATATGGCTTTCTGGGCCTGACCCAAGCCAGTTGGTGGCTTTTTTCAGCTCCGCCGGGTTATTGTAGAATATTAAACTGCAACGAAAATCAAACTTCAACAGAATGCAATATTAGTGATTGCCTTGACACAAGAAAAAAAATACGTTTTTTTGAAAGGAAAGTATCCAAGTTTGATGCCAAGTCAAAAAAATTAATTTGATTCCAGATAAAAAATTGAAAAAGGTAGTTCAATTGTATAAATTCTTTGCCTATACTTGACAGCCAAGTAGATTTGATGTAGCTAAATTTTTTCATCAAAAATCAAGCCTATGGACAGAGAAACAAAGCTGTACTCTATACTTCCCTTATTATTTAACTCGGATCACAGAGGTCATCATCATCTTATTTTGGGTTTAGCACAGCAACGCTCAATTTTATGTACTGATAAGAACCCATCTTGTAGCTAAGATGTGTTCATGGCGTCATGTAATGCCCATTCCTATGCAGATTTATATATACAATGTAATCTCTGATATGTAAATGGAATGCAACAAATAACTCAACTTGCCCAAAGCATAAATTTTAATAGAACAAAAAAAAGTAAATAAAAATAAAATTGAAAATCAGAGAGCAGGAATTTACCTTGATAACCTGTGAACACGAGAGATGTTGTGGTCGAGGGGAGATATCTCCCCTCTAAGGCAGTTGAGGGCACCAATGTCATCCCCTCTCTCCAGGAGCTCCATATACTTCTGTTCTAAAATGAGGAACCGCATCTCCTGTGCACAAAATAAATATTTGCGTCATCAGTGATTATTAAAGTTGCTCTACACTGTTAGAAAAATTACCGTTAACGATATTACCGGTGTTTCAGTGGCCGGTCGGCACGTGAAAAGAAACACCGTGTTGCCGTTTTTATTCTAATTTAACACTAGAAATCTGTAAAACATCTGATAAAAACGGCAAAACAGTTTATTTTAACGAGGCGACCTGCCACTAGAACGCCAGTGGAACCGTTTTTTCACCGTTTTTTCTAACAGTGTAGTACTGATATCACCAGCATCAACTGAAAAGATTTTACATAAAAAATATAACAATGAACTAGAGTTTTCTATCAACATCCAAAGATTTGTTTTATGTATTATTTGTACACAACAAAATGTATTTTTGCTGAGCATTATATCACATTATCGACAACTTGTACGTGAAGAACAGTGGCAGTTCAATTCAAGTGCCAACTCAAGTGCAATTCAAGTGCCAACACACTGTGCAGTGATTTTTATATTACTTGTATCATCTATATGACAAAATCCTAAACTGATGAGAATCTTTTAGGATAAGCCGTCATTATTATTGCATGGCATCTGTGTTACTGGAAGTTTTGATCTTTTCATTGTGATGATATTTTGTTACCTTTGGAAATTTGTCCACTTAAAGAATTTCAGGAAGTGATGTCTTAGTGAATCAGATTGTAACCAAAGTCATGCCCTTTGTCTTATCACACAGTTAATTGTGTACTAGTTGAGAATTACTTGGGTTTAGGATTCATATCATTATTAATTACCAACATAAATTAACTTATGCACACACTACACAAGTTTTGCATATGTTGCTTTAGTCAGAAGGGTACCTACAGAAAAAATTTTCAAAGTAGGAAAAAAGGCAAATAATTTTACCTTAAATCACTAGAATATACACTCCTGAGTGACGAACTCTTCAAGTTGCAAAATAATTAATAATGCTACCAGACACTGGTCAACGTTAATCTTAGTTCTTACAAAGTGTTCATAAATCTTTTTGGCCGCCTGCTACAAGGTGCTGAATTTGCATTATTATAGTCATATGCTCTACACGTACTGTTCATTTTCTACTTGACTGGCTTTGACTTGCTTGCTAAAAAGTACTCAATGTACTCTAAATCAAGGAAGTGCTTTCAGGTCTTAAATGTATTCTTTTGATTAATTACTAGATGCTGGATGTATTTTATAATACACAGCTTTGAATTTAGGGCAGTCAAATAGTAGTGTAATGCAAGGTACACAATTGTGAAGACAAGAAGTAAGCTAAATCTCAATGGTGACAACGAGTAATGTACTAAATCACAATGTACACAATGGTGACAAGTAATGTGCTTAATCACAATGTACACAATGGTGAAGACAAGAAGTATGCTAACTCACAATGTAGACAATGGTGAAGACAAAAAATATGCTAACTCACAATGTAGACAATGGTGGAGACAAGAAATATGCTAACTCACAATGTACACGCAATGGTGGCGACAAGTAATGTGCCAACTCACAATGTACACAATGGTGGCGACAAGTAATGTGCCAACTCACAATTTACACAATGGTGCAGACAAGAAATATGCTAACTCACAATGGTAGAAGTAATATGAGTGAACTGACTGTGAGATGAGTGGTGTTGTTGAGCATAGACTGGAGCTCAAGCAGTGCAGCCTCTGCTGCCTGCCAGTCTCCCTCCACAACACTTGACTTGAACCTTCGGGCCTCAGGATGGTCAAGTCGACAGCCTGACTCGGCCATCAACTGTTCCACAGTGCTCCTGTTTTCAGGGGAGAGAATAATTGAAATATGTAGTCAGCAAATTTTGCTTAAATTATAGATCCATGACAACACCAGACCCTCCATGGCCATAGTTTTCTGAAGAGCGCTCCATGGTCTTGGTCAACTTTTTCAAAAGATTTTGCTAAAAAAATGTCAAAATACATCAATTCCATCCTTGCAACAACCATCTCAGATGGATTAGGTATTCTGGTTGGTCTTATAGATGTGAAAATGCATCATACAAAATAAAATCTTGAAATTTTCCCACAGGTAATTTGATATTAAAATGTTCAGTTTAGATTAACTATATAGTATATACAAGCTAAAAAATTATTAAATCTCTATCTTATTAAAAATGACTTACTGAAAACCAAGGTTTGCCAAGTGTTGCCCTATGAGGCGAACCATGTCTCTGTTGATGGGGTCAAGTTTGAGGGCTTTCTTAGTCTCATCTTTGACACCATTCACAGTTACGGCCGAGCCTCCGTCAGAGCTCCCATTGAGTTGAGGCACAGATGCCCCATTAGTTACTTCTGTCTGATGTTGCATGCTTGCTGTACCTCCTAGGCTTTCCTCTGTAAAAGCAAGTTTACATTTTAGTGGAATTCCCCCAAAAAACATGAATAATCAATCTAAATTTTATATATCATCACCACTGAGAATCACCTGCAGCATCAAGTACTGTAAAATTATAGTATGCTTGTACATATTCATGATACATTTATGAGTTCACACTATAGGTTACAGGGAAGCACCAGTCAAGAAATTATTCTGATAAGGTTCTTGCATAAAAATTATCTAAACTGTAAAGTAAAAAATAATTAAAACACAGCCACTGCACTTGCATTAAACTCATGGGGACCAAATATCATTTTTACAACAGAGCAAACTAATGAAAATTTTCAGAGAATGGGAATCTCATCTTGCTACTTGATACTAAACAGCACATTTTTGCTTGCAGAGAGTGGCTTGCAATTATATTATCCCAGGCCATGATTTCATAAAATACAGCATACATTTTGTTAACAGAATAAAGTGGAAAGGACAAATTGAGAAGATGATTTACATAAAAAAATTTTTAAGAGAATGTTAGAAAATTAATAGTGCCTTGCGGCACTGTTGCCCGAAAATTGCAATGCAACATTCATAGTAGAATAAAACAGGTTTTTTATTAAATATATGAAGGTGAACAGCAAAAGGATATGAGAAAATTCCAAAAACCTCAGCAAATGATTTAGAAAAAATACAATTCATAAAATTTTAATTTATATATTTCGTTCTAATATTTTAACACCAGGTCAATATAATTTCAGAAAATGTGAAAATGATGACTAGCTTCCTAACACTTGTCCAATTGCACTGAAATAATTGCACCAAAAATTATTACTATTTGAATTTATAAAACTATGCTGTCTGACAAGGGTTAAATATTAAAGCCAAATTTGTCTACAATGATCTTAGGTTTGGTCAACATATTCTGGAGTCAGCCATCAGCCAGTCTCTGTATACAAGAATTTCTGATTTGTACAAATTATTTCGAAACTTCACTGAACTATATATATGGCCTTGGATACTTAACTTCAGGATTAGAGTGCTTAATTAAATGAGTGAAAATTGTTGGTCAGAATGCCATGTTGCTTTGAGTGTGTATATTTAACATATAAACATCCAGTTCACTTGATATGAACTGTTACATGAATACACTAATTTGTTCCACTAACGAAACACTTTATTAAGTGTGGTGAAATAATATTAAATGTAAGTTGAGTTAATCTCTTTTGAAGACAGTCTTATCATTAAGATCAGATCATGAATAAAATTTTAAAAACTCTAATTTTGAATGGCACAGAAATAAACCAGACAATATTCTAAATCATACCTCTAACCCTAACTGACAAAATAGGAACTGACAACAGACAAAATAGGAACTGACAACTGACAAACAAGAAGGCAGGGGCATCTAACAGGCAAGGTTGAACATACATACAATGTAGTGTGAGAAACAAAGGAATTGGAATTGTACAGAAATTGACAAGTAATTTGTACATTGTAATGTATTTCTCTGCTGAATTTGAGTAAATGGTGATGCACTCCAACTCGCTACGTTGACAATTGCCACTTGTAAAGTTATGCTTAATTCTAATTAAAAATTTAAACAAATAATTTAATTTCAAATCATTTATTTCAAGCTACCTTTATATTTGAATTTTATGCGACTAGCTATTTATCTTCAAATGATCTTAAAGTAAACAAATATTTAAATTTTTAACTTTGGTTGGTCAGAAGTTCTGTCTCTTGTCACTACTACGCTCCCTCCCATAATCATAATAGGAAGGACCAAAACAGGGTGCCCTTAGCCATGACTGATAGACTGATAGGTCATAGGTACAACAAATCCTAGAATTGCACCATCACCACCATGATTCCAACTTGAAGAAAAATGTTTAGTTCTCATCAGACCCTACTTTACAGACTGGCAGAGAGACAGGATTAGAATTTTCCTACTTGTTTCTGAAATCTTGCGGCTTCAATGTGACAAATTTTTTATACATTTGGAATCTTGCGGCCCATTCGTGCATTTTTGTTAACAATTATATAAGAGTTAATTCATCTGGCAGAATTCTTGCAGTTCCAGAAATGGTTGGAAAGCTCTAGTTGAGGCCCTAAGGTTAGAAGTTTTCCATGCTTGCAGAGAGAGAGTAATTAGCCTATCTAAAAAATAGCTGAAACATTAGCATCTAGATCTTTGTCTTTGCCCATCTCTAATATTGGGCAGAATTTCTCAAAAACAGCAGGTAAAATAATTGTTTAAGATTCAATCTTTGAAAATTACAAGCAAAAATGAACCATTTCTCTTTTAAAATAAAATTTATCAAGGGCCAATGGCCAAAGCAATGAGTGAAAATAACCACAAACTTATGCATCTTTGTCTGATAATCTGATTGCCATTAGATAGGCTTCAATAACCTTAATAACAATGGAAAAAATATTTTCTTACAACAAAATTTTTTTTACCTGTTTTGCCACCACCACTGCTGCAGGATTCGTCACAACCCACTCCCCCTTGAGTCCTTTTCAGCTTCTTCCGTGGCGGCGGAGAGGCTCCACCGTAATGAGGGTCCTCCCACGAGGCCAGGATGTCTATGAAGGCGCCGTGGTTGAGAGTCACTGCTCAACCCGATCAGTATTAAAGAGAAAACAATCAGCTACAGAACAAAAAAGACTAAATCAATGGCACACAAGTATTCCAGATTCAATGCATACGCTTACTGCGCACCATGGTCGTCAGACCATCGACAGACTGATCACCTAAAGTCTTAATGCTCAGCTGTGCGGGCGCATTCAGTAACCTCCATCGAACTCTTCTAAATCTAAACAATGACTTTTATACATAAAAAATACAACTCAAAATGCATATACTGGGTAAATCGAATCAAGTTCATGGTGGAAAATTTTCAAATTATCACCTATAATCTCCCGTTTATAAAGATCTGATCATCCGAATCCCGTTCTATTGCTCCCCAAGATCACACGCAAACAGCTGATGGCAAACTGACTATAGACACAGATATAAACTCGGACATTCACCCAATAATCAATTTCTTGACTCGCGTTTCAACTATATATTAGGCAGCTTAATAAGTTCTTCATAGAGATGATGCCAT
This sequence comes from Hyalella azteca, assembly GCF_000764305.2. Lineage (NCBI taxonomy): Eukaryota > Metazoa > Arthropoda > Malacostraca > Amphipoda > Hyalellidae > Hyalella > Hyalella azteca. Next base: position 162,955 of record NW_025933952.1, read on the forward strand.
TGAAAATTGTATTGCTTTGACAAATTGAATAAAAAAAACGAATTGCATAGAATACTGGAACCCTGTCTTTGTTTTTATTTGTAATTCAAACAAACAAATGAAGGCTGATGATTGAATGTAAAAATTTCTTAGTACAATAAATTGAACATTACGTGAAATAAGATGGAATCTTTTAAAATTCTATTTTCTGAATAAAAATCACGATATGAAATTTAAATTTTGAGAATCCCACGGGAATCTAATAGATTGTTCGGCCTTTCACATGCAATTTGGCGGAAAATTTGAAAAATTGAAATAGGTCTTATATGCATTGATAATATGCGCAAGCAATTTGATTTGATGTCATTGCAATTTGAGTATCTTCAAATATTGCATAAATTAGCATTCATCAAGCTAGTTAAAACTTATGTGGACGAAAAGAAAAAAAAACAACGCACGCAGGAGCTTCCTGCGAAAAAATAACTTCAATTTTATTTAGGTCATGATCTGCTTCAACAATAAAAACTTATTGGTGGAAAACGTGCTTATAATTAGCATCTATGATGCTAATCAAAATCAAAGCGGACTGCCAACAACCTACACTTAGCGCTGTAAAAAGCGAAAAAATGGTGGAAGAGAAGTGCTCTTCTATGTTTTCTGTCTTTAAGGCCGAAATGGAAGAAACCATCAAACAGGAGTTTAGAAAGAGTGCCAAAATGGAAGAGAACCACAAGAAAGAACTGAGCTTGTTGCGTAGCGAATTACACTCGTTACGAAACGAGCTGGTGGAAATGAAAGCTAATCTGCACACAACAGAAAATAACGATAACACAGAAGGTAAAGGCCGCAAAGATGTCATCTCTGATCTCGCCAACGAGAGCACTCAAAATTACGGACCAGGCAATAAGTCCAGCAGCTATCTCAATCAATCGTCAGCTATGGAAAGATCGGGTTCCAAAGGCCGGATCCCTTGTGAATCAAGTCACGAAAAGTTCAAGAATCGGCAACAGGCCATGGGCCTATTTCTTCAGCGCCGACACTTCTATTCTATTCTATTCTATTCTAAAACATTTTGAAAGAGGTTGCCCAAACCTAATTTGATCAAAATCGTTTCTGACTTGATATATATAAACATGGAAAACTTGCTATGAAGATTCATTAGGACTCAACGGTGATGTTCAGAACCCTACGATTTCTGGCTTCATTCGCGAATACAGCAGAACCTCGCCTAAAGAACGTCCTACGTCCAAACAAACCGCCTTACGAACCATCAGACCGGGAAAATATGTGTTTCGCTGTACGACCCGGAACACTGCAAAAAGCAGTATATCGGCTACAAAAGTTTCGGTATCTATTGATGACTACGCTGAAATCAATAATAAGCATTTGCCCTAAGCATGCTTAAAACAGCACTGTAACCTGTGTCGGGTCAGGCTTCAGGGGTGCAATGCATATTTTTCAGTAACTATATAATACAGAGAGTGCGAATATTGAGCGTTTGTGAACGATGGAATAGTCTACATTTGTTAATGGAGTGGTCACCGCTTATTGCTCTCTAGGTACAAGCCAACCGAGCTTCAATCTCTAGCTGATGCCTCTCTAACAGCCTAACAGGAGGTGGAGAAAGGAAAGAGAAAACTTCTACAATGATAACAATTCAATAGGTACACAAGCGTATAAAATGATTGGAATGTCTAGAGAAATACAGAAGTAAAATATCAAGTTTAATCAGTCTTGTGGTGAGCATTGATAGTGAAGATAAGTCAATGATATCATGCGAATAAATATCCTATGAATTGCTATCTTGTGGATAGATATTCTGTGAATTGATATCCTGTAAATATCAAACATTTTTTTAGTAACGCAGGCCAGACGTGACAGAAAGTCATCGACAAAAAAATGATGCAGTAATTCAGGAATCCATACTATAAGGCTTTACCTCATGCAAGCTGTATGTCTGCCGAATAATATAAACACAATAATTGTTTATACCCTAATTGATATATATTGCATGATTACTGAAGTGAAAGGATACGACCAAAATTTGAAGATGAATAGTATGTTTAATTCTGTATCTGTGCATGACAATTATAGAACAGCACGATAGTTAGTTTATTCCAATAAACGGTTAATTCAAAGTTCGTTATCAAGGAAGTTCATACAGCGAATTAATAATGTAAACTCTATTTACTAACATAACAATTAGATTTGGGTTCTTAAATATAATTCAAGGAGCCGGTATTAATACTGCTACTTTGGAACAGGAATTAAAATAATCTATTCCACTTCGGCGGTCGCGAGTAAATCAGGCGACAGATGCCGTGAAATATTATCAGTACCCTCGACCACGAATGCATTGAAAAAATAAATATTATATTGTGTATAAATAGAGTTTAAATATTGTTTTCAGGCCGCCAATATTGTTTAAATATTGGCGGCCTGTTTTCCTCCAATGAAACGATACATTTTAATTAGGCAGTTATTTTTTCACTCCATATTTAGAAATAAATATGGAGGAACTATAGCAGCCATAAATTCATTTTTATGACTCTACAATGGCTTGCATGATTTCACGCGCTAATAAAGGGCGAGAAAATTCGGAACATCCAGCTACCGTCAATGACACATAAGTCGCCTCTCAGCAGTTAAACCGCACACAACTCTCCGGTAGTTACCAAAATTCGTATAAAACTTGTCGGAATTTCGTTTTGTTGGGTTCTATTGCTACGTTGTGACTGCAAAGCTTCTTCGAGCGCCCTAGAATGATGTAAAATGGAGTGTTTCTATTGAAGACTGGCGGATTAAGTGCTGTGGCAACGTTATCGACATTGAAGGCGCACAATTCAAAGATTGGTCCATCATGAACATCGGGACCTGAGTCCCACTTATATGAGCGTATTAATTAGAAGTAATATAAATACGTATGTTTCTCATTAGTAAGTATGTTGGTCGTATAAAAATTAGAATTTTGTTTTACTAGTATTTCGAGTACACAACTTGATTAAATAATGCAACCAATCACAGGTATTTCAATTCTAAAAAGATCTGCTAGAAACTCAGAATATTACTAATTATACGCAGTGCACTACGGGATATATCATTAGTGAATTTTTATAGCAGTGGCCTTTTTATTAAAACGAAGCTTTAAAAATATTAGGCTTGATTGTTTTAAGATTGGTCAGGTCATAATTATTCAAGCATGGCTATTTATTATTTCATCATTATGATCCATTCTATCATAACCTAATCTAACCTGTCAACCTAATTTTTGAAAGTTTCGCTGTAATTAGGAAATAAATATCCCAAAAAATCAGTTGTATAATTCCTCCCGCAGCGAATTTGCCGCTTTAAATCGGATAAATTTCTAGGTTTGCATGGGAGAACTTTCGAGAAGAATTTAAAAAGTCATGAAAATTAATTCTATTTTAGAAACGGCTTATCGTGAAGATATAACATTTTGCCGTTTCAAATTGAATAAATTTTTAGGTTTGGGAGAATAATTTCCAGCTAAATTAGTAAATTTATGAAGACAAATTTTATTTCAAAACGGCTGAACTGCTCCTCGTTAAAATATAACAGACATTTTGCCGCTTTAAATTGAATAAAGTTTTTGGTTCGGGAGAACCTTCCAGATAAATTTGCAAAGTTATGGATACTAAATCTATTTTAGAAACGGCTGAACTGATACTCGTGAAATTATGAGACTTTCTGCCCTTTTAAAGTGAATAAATTTCTAGGTTTGGGAGAACTTTCGAGGTGAATTCAAAAAGTTATGAATACTAATTCTATTTTAGAACAGACTGAACTGGCCCCCGTAAAATTATAACAGAATTTTTGCCGCTTTAAAGTGAATGAATTCCTAGATTTAGGAGAAATTTCGAATTGAATTAAAAAAGTTAAAATTTTTACTTTTTGATGAACCGACCTTTCGCACCTAAGTTCTCATCTGGAGGATGGAAATGAAACTTCTTTCCGAAAAATATATTTGAAAATTTGAAGCTAACGGACGAAAACAATGAATTTAGTTTGTCAGCTTATACAATTACAGCTATTTCGGACTTATTAGATAAAGTTTTTTAGTGTCTCACGATTACACTATTGGTGTTGAAGAAATTAAATTGTTTATTGCAAGAAAATGAAGAGCTTATTAAAGTTATTGCTCAACGACGCGCATCCATTATTTATTGGTTCAATTAAAATTCAGCCAGTTAAGGTTTGGTACAGTATGAGTAAGTTTTCATATAATATAAAAAATAGAAAAATTAGCTGGCAAGGAAAATTTATATACGCAAGTTTATATGCCTAGTAAGCGAGTAATTGAATGGTAATAAGTCATCATAACCGATAACGAAGTGTGTTCGTGCATGTGTAATGCCCCTAAAGTTGTTATATGAATTTTGGGATTATAGTAGATTCATAGTGAAATAGGCTATTCACATTAATAATATCAGAAGTCAAAATATTGCGCTCACACAAGTCAAATCCTCAAAATACAAATAAAGAAATGATTCCCATTCGTTGGAACTTTTCGTTGGTTTGCTTACACGAAAAGGTCATCACGCCTAGAAAATTTAACACCTGTGTTATCATCAGTTACTTCGTTTCCCACGCTCAAAACTGGAATCAGTAAGACGTTCTGGAAGGAAACAGGGCCACGGCCGGTTTTCTTAGCGTTCCGACCCTCCGCCATGTATGAAGCGGCATGCAGCGGGGCCCAGCGATGTCTTCGATGTCTGTCTATCCACACATGATTATTTACCTCATCATCTACGCTTGTAACGTTAAAATGCGTCGAGAATTGGTCGTCATGCGTATCTAATGGCTGAGCGTATCCAGTGTTGCCACTCCAAATTTGGTCCTGATCAGCTTCCTCAGGCGAAAACGTTGTCGAGTACATGTTAGGTGGAGTCATGTATGGTGGGATGTAAGCTTCATGCCAATGAGAAGGATACTTCATTGGCACAAATTTTGTTGGCGGCGATTCCCCGGGATTCGTTGAAATTACATGAGGTTTGGCGTAAAAGTAATGTTTACACGGCCTCATGTGCAAACTGCTGCCTTGAGCAACTGTAAAACTTTGTGGTTGAGTACCAATATTCATTGAATATTCCCCAGTCGGTGCTTGGTTATAGTCCACCGTTCCTGGTGTCTTCATTCCTGGCATTGGTTTCTTACCAGATTCATATCCATGAGAGGACTCGTGTATCAAGTGATAGTAATTCATATTTGGTCTATTACTCATTCCTGGCTTATTATGATTCATAGTTCCAGGCCATGGGGGATAACTTGGTCTCATTTGTCCCGTAACTGAGCTGTAACCATTAGTTGGCGGAGGCTTACGATGTGCAAACTGGGGCCTCCTGAACCCGGTTGGCCTCAGTCTGAATCCAAATGGACTTTCACGCTTAGGTTTTGGTATTAAATTATGAAGGACGTCAGACAATTTTGGCCATCGATTGAATCCTTCGATCCTGAACAGCCGCTGAGTTTCCTCGACAGCCCGAAAAGGGGTTGACGGAATGTGCTGCAAACCATCGTCGTCAGGCACCATGTAAGATACGCTGGATCGCACTGTAGAGGAAAGCAGCAAGACCCAAAGTACCAAGATTTTCTGTAGCGAGAAACCACGAGGCTGAGTTAGTAATTGTTAAATGACAAATTAAATGGAGGTTAACTCGAGCTCGAACGACATGATTGCAGGAAAAGTTTTGTAAAAAGAATTATTGCACAAGAAATTAGTGATGACTTTTTTAGTTATTCTACAGAAATGCTAGTTAATTGAATATGTTAGTTAGTTATTAATGAGAAGTAAAATGTTAGAAATGTAGGAATTGCAGAAACAAACAAGATAAGTTATGAAAAGATTGCTGTTATCAGGATATTATACTGTGCATTGCAATATACTGGGAATAGCTAAAGAGTGACCATCTTAGAGAAAATTCTTTATGCATGCAGTGCCGTTATAGAAAAAATTGAGTTTCGATTAGTACTGAAATTAAATAGCATTGTAACATGTTATTAACAAGACACGTATCCTTAACTGTATCTGCAAGACAATTAAAAACAAGCAAAAAATAAGAAAAACATGGCTTCAGGTCGCCTCAGTGACGGTGTAACCTAAATAACGTCAATTTTTACTACTAAATAAATTCAAACATTCACAGTGAAGTTATTCAAGAATGCTTGTAGGACGCAGAAACAACGCTTTCGAATGACTGGACATGCTGAGGAACAGAGGTGCGGCCTGAATCTTGGGACGTCGTCAGCTGAGGATTTTTTAGGCCTACGATATCATCTGATTTTGGTTTGCTGTAGTCTATTCCGAGGACTTGAGGTGACGCAGCCCCAGGTTGTCGAGATCCCACATGCAGGGTTGGCTGTAAGTTCCCCCAGAAGACAGACTGACGGGTCTTTGGCAAGGAAGCTGCTGCTTCCAGCACGGGAAATCGTGGTAAAGAATCCGTGAGTTGATCTGAGTTGCGGTCCAGTAGTTGTAATTCTATCGGATCTCTGAGCACGTTGTGGCTTGGAAGAAATTGTGAAGTCGAGAGGGGCAATAAGTTATTGAAACGGGAGTTCTGACGGTTGGAACTTTGAGTAACCGATGTTACAAAAGGAGTGAACTGCCGTCGATGGTTTGCAGTATATTCGGGATAGTAAGCAAATGATTCTTGATTGTCAAATGAGTTTCTGCGCAAATAATGGTCTTCTTGGCCTCCGGCAAAGCCAGAGGTTACAGAGCTTCCTTTTGGAGGACCAAATCCTTTGGGTACGATACTGTCTAAGTTGATAAAGCCGTTATCGGCGTATATGAGATCATCGCTCCTGCTGTTGTACGAGTAGGTCTTGCTTCTTGGCTGAGGTGCGAATGGAACCCAGCTAGCCGTGTAAGTAGGGTCGTGATATGGGAGCCATCGAGGCGCTTTGAAGAATTTTGGGATAATGCCTGCGTAGTGATCTCCAAAACCAACCCAAGGATAAGCTTTACTCATGCTGGCTGGCATGACGATCACGTTATGGTGTGAGTCGTGTCCTCCGCCTCCATAGTCTGCATGGACCGCGGCTGCGAACACGATGCTGATTGCCACTGCCAAGGGCTGTAAAAAATCATCGAATGAATTTCCAAGTAATCTTTTATAAACAAATTTGGAAAAAGGATGAAATCGTGCAATTTCACTGGATACACTGATCCACAGCCTGCAGACTTGATTGAAAACGTTCTCAATTATACTAATCGTAATTCACGTAACTCCAACGATGAAATAAAAGGCGCAGAAAAATCTTTTTCGTGTTTGAGCATAAATGAATTTTTGTAAGCTTATTTTAAGTCTGGAATCAGAATAGAATTTTTCACGATATCAATAAAATTTCGCTTGTAATGATTGAATCGACGAGTCTTGCATCAGCGGATCAGTGTTCCTTGTCGTGATGAAAATTCAAAGCAAATAATATCGTTTTTGCAACCTGGAAGAATATTTGTGGCACATACAAAATAAAAGAAAAAATAAAATCATGCTTGCAATATGATATATATACGAAGCCGTTTTGTGCTTCTCATTCTGGGGTGAACATCAATGTGGCGTGCGGTGTGGCTGTCTTGTTGACAACGATTTTTTGAGGTGTAAAATGCATGCTTTTTGGATTAAATAAATACCTGCGAGGTTATCACTCAAACAGACAAATATAGTGACTGAACATATTCAAGCAGAATAAATATATAGGGTTGATAGGTTATATTACCCACTGTAATCTCCCGACCAGGTAAAATTGTTCAATTGCGGGCCCAAATTCCATCAGTTCTTCGGTCCTCTATGAAACAGGTCACGATTATGTCGAAACTTGTAAAATTATTTTATCATAAATTGCTCATACAATATGACATGCTGATCGTATTCGGCCAATTCATTGCCCTGTTTAAAAATTCAATTATTATCCCGTATACTAATTTCCAAATGTGATTATCGAAATATTAAAATTCAATCAATACAGCCGTGAAAAAGTTGTAAAGATTTGATGAGTTCTTTGGTCAATGAATTCAAATATGAAGACTTTCTGTCTTTTCAACCCTCAAGTTTAAAACCTTCTCTTGGAAGGTCATTCAGCACGAGGAGCTCGGATGATGTCAGACTTGAGACGAGCAAAGGAAAGTGAACGTCGGCGCAGTGAAAGTAACGGAAACGAAAGACCCTAGATACCCACCTGAACTACCGCGTGCTGGTCCCGCTGACTTTTGTGGATGTCTAATGCTAGTATTCATTACGTAGTTATGTAGTTTAATTTTGCTCCTTGTGTGTATTATTGAATTGCATGATGACTCAATAAATATAGAAAAATGTTTTCAAATGTATTCCATACAAATGTATTCATTGGAACAATGGAGGCGGTAGAAAACATATTAGACCTGTCATTATAATATCCTAATAAATATCCTATAGGAACGGGAAACGTTGATAACTCATTGATTTTTCGTTATACTGTCACATAGTAACATGCTGACATTTGGTGATGCAGGTACTTCCAACTGTTAACTTCTATTATCTGACAAGTGTGACAGGTGTCAAGAACAAGTTTACTTATTATTTTTCAATAACTCGACTAACCACGGCGCCTGCAAGTACACATACTTAAAAAATAATATTTTGTCAGGTTAAATGTAATTTAAATGTGATCAATTATTTTCTGAGTTAAAACGCTGACACACGAAAGAAATCTTATGGAGTTCATGCTAATCTGTAACCGTTTTCTCAGTCATTAGAAAGTAAAGTATGACTTATAATTGTAAACTATTAACGAAAACGACTCTATTAACGTTGATTTACGCACCTACGCGGTAAGTCTTGGATCAAATGAAACGTCCTGTCAAAAAAGATAGACACTTTTTCATTTTTAGTGTTCAAGCTTTAGTTGTAGAGCATGCACAGCATTCCTTGTTATTTAATACCGGCAATTGTGTTGAACAGTTTTTAGTAAACTGAAGCATATGTTGTCACTGAGTGATGACTTTACAGAACAAGTAGAAAGCGCTAGGCTTCATCTGTATCTCGGTCAACGTCTTGTCTCACGCAAGTTTGGGAATAGAAATAAATTCTGTTTACGTCACGTAGGAAAATATAATGGGAAAAATTGATCATCATATAAGATGAAAATTGTGAGTATATATTTTAATACTTTGTGCGATCACGGCAGTTCATTAACATGACATTTATATGAAATGTTTTGCCATGGCATAGTACAACATTCTCACAAAATTGAAAATAACACGTAATCAGATACTTACCGTACCCATTGAAAATTACTTCTCTTCTCTAAGTAACAAGCATTTTATCATAGAACTAAATGTTTCATTTACTTAGATTAAATCGTTATTAGTTCAGACTGAAGTTTTCGTTTCAAGTTCAGTGCCCATGAGAGTGATGCTGTTCTTATTAAATATGGTCATACATTATGTGGTTTCAGCATTAAGTTTATCATTTATTTAGTTAATTATTTATTAAGCATAATGCCAGCAAAAAATCCTTATTGCTAATTTCCGTTCATTATTAATCAGTGAATTTGCAGTATCTTTTAATTATGCTATGATAAATAGCACTCCTAGTCTTTCCCGTACCTCAGGTTTCTCTCCACGCGCAGTGAAAGTGACTTCAAGCTTTCCAATTGGGCACGGGTTGAAAGGACCGTACACTCAGACAAATGTGTGAAATTTTGTCCATATTGCGATGTATTGCCCTTGTGTGGATTATCCTGGCTGAGTTTAGCCAGCGTCACGTGCAGAAAGTGTGTTCATAGTTGGACAAGACGGCACGTTAATATTTGTGAGTGTGTTGTCTCAACAGCCTTGGAAGGGCACGCATATACGCAGCCTTTCCCGAGTCGATCGCAGTTTATGCAATATAATTGATGGCTTACGATGAAAGAAAAAAACCTGTTTTGCAAGTCTGCGTGGGCTGTGTGGAGAGAACCTGTGAGGTCGTGACGACTATTGTCCATTTAATAATACGTCGAATATCTGTATGCTTTGTGTAAAATGTTGACAATTCTGCTTAAATTAATTAATTATAGATCAATTAATTATAGGTAGATTACATAGTCATAACTGCTTTCTCGCTGCTTCATCAAAAGAAAATGTTGGGATTCTTTATGAGGGAAGTTAGTTTTCGGAACGTGATATTAAATATAGTAAAAAAGTCGAAAATTAAAGCGAATTAAAAATGGAGTAGAAGAGATTAAAAGTTAATCAGCTTATTTGCGCAGCTAACTGAAATCGATATAAATGCGGCCACACTATATTTTCAAAGAATTAGCAGTTGGATGCACCATTTTACCATAAACCTATCATGTGCATTCTTAAATCTCCCCAACAATAATCATGTCGTTAAATACTGACTAACATCACCCATGTTTCAACTTAAATTGAAATATCGAACCCCAAAAATGAAAAATCTCTATTTTCCCGTCAATGTGTATCAATTAATTAAAAAAGCACCTAACTTTAATACGATGACTAGACGAGCACACTTGCCGAATCATTTGCAAGCTTCAAGCGAGAATTTCGCGAGCATATGTCCGGCTGTCACCGCGCACGCGGTCGCTGCTGTCCTGACAAATAGAAACCTTCCTTAATCTGAGCTGCCTGGGTAACCGCGTGTAACATTTAGTAGCTTTCTGGGTTAAGCGAGACTTATTTAACTTGAAATTTCTAATCTTGTATTAACACTAATGTTGCTGAGATACTCAGAGTTGAACTTGGGGAAAAAATGTGTACTTACATTGGATGTGATTTTACTTGTACTTTGGTGTTGAATTTATTGGAAACAAATTTATTATTACCGAAATATAAAAATTTTAGTCGCTAGAACTGGCCATTTATGAATTAATAACTTATATATCTCAATTTGAAATTACAATTTATACTTAAATTGAAATGAATGTAACTATTAGCTAATTAGTAATAAATATCCATTTAATTTAAAAATATTATAAACGATACTTCTTCGTTCTTTAAGTCGATTAGTGAGAGCCCTGGGCTGGGGTTCTACTATAAAAGCGTAAAAATCTGCCATATCAATGAAGTATTTTACATGAAAGAGTGAAAGGTTCCGTTCGTCGCTGTAGCAATAGTCTTCATGTTGTGGTCGATGATGAAACGCATAAAGGCTGCACGTGTAAACATTGTGTGAATATAATTTTAAAGATAGACAAAACAAAATTCTTTTGACTAAAAGAAAATAATAAATTATAGGAATTGGTCTGAAAATTACAAATGCCGCATGAAGATGACGCTGCAAAATAATTCTAGCAAATCTCAACTTTTCTTATGGCTCTTAATAATAAAATTAAAAGAATTTTAGCGGCGTAAAAAATTGATGAGACTAATTATCTCTTCAATGAAAATTCTTACCAATAAACATCATTCAGTAACATTGCAAAAAAAAAAAATTGTCGACTATTGCCAACTTTTCTACCAAAGACAATGGCCGTGACCAGAAGTAGAAAAGTTGCGTGTGGTGTGCAATAAGTTGTAATAATAGTAGCGGAAGCGACCGCAAGTCTGGACAGGCTGGCTCGACCTTCATAACGTAAACGGGGTAATTGTTTTTTTCCGACTTTAACCGCTCTTGTCCCGGCGGCCGAATACCTACCTAATCATGGTTGAACTAGTTAGTATAAGGTTGACCCATGAAAAGCTCATTTTTCCGGATGTAGTTTGTTGTTCGCCTGTGACATCACTGATCTCAGTGACGTCACAGCCATTAACCAATCACTGAAATGCGATCAAACCAGTCAACCAATCCATTATGGGAATGACGGGATTGTTTAAGTTTCTCGATCTACGTGACGTAACAAGAAAGCTGAACTGAAAGACGGACATCCTCGTGGATCAACCTAACATAATTCAACCATGTACCTAATAAAGTTACGAACGAGGTCGACTGACGCTACAAACTCTTCATCTGATGAGCCAGTTGAAGATATCGCGAAAAGTGAATTGAGTGAATGAATTATAATAGATCTGCGAAAATTAGGGATTTGTTAGCTAGACGTTGTAACAAATGTAATCTTTAAACTTACAGTTTAAACTTATTCCACTACAGTTGCACAGCCATGTGTCTGCTTTCTTCGATGCTATTTCTTTTGTTATTTATGCAATAGCAAAATCGTGGGTACGAATAAAAATTATCGTCACCGATTTAGTTTGTGTCATACAATTTTTATGTCCATCGCAGGCTCCTTTCAAATCCTCCAGGTTTCTCCTATCGGCATATTCATATAAATGAACCAAAAATAATCCTGATCTAACTGAAGTTTTACTCCCAGTACCGTGAGCCTTTTTAGCGCATTTTCTCATTTATGGAAAAAAATGCACTATTGTGCTCGCCATGTCCGTCTGTCTGTCTGTCCGTCCGTCCGTCTGTCCGTCAGTCCGTGACCTCAAGTTTTCGTCGACGAGAAAATGCGCTCTCTGTCACTCACTTCAGTGCGTACTGAGTTATATTTTTTTATAAGCATCAAAAACTTAGTACTTGCCAGTCGCCGTCAACGGTCCCTATAGCTGCACATGTTGGTGCGCCGCGCTCGACATGAGGTTTTGCAAGATTTCTTACCTAACCTACAGCATGCACGAGCTTTCCCTGGATCTAGTACAGTTATGCTCCTTTTTTAACCCATTGTGAAATAGGGTAATTTTCTTCCAAAGATGAAGTGTGCAGTATTGCTCACTTTACCCTCCTCCCTCTTGGCTGCAAGATAAAATTAAGTAGTTTTATTGCTAAGACACAACGGGTAGTATTGCTCCGTTTTTACCATATTGAAAAATAGGTTAATTTTCTTTCCAATATGAAGTGTGCAGTATTGCTCAATTCTCTCTCCCCCTCCCCTTACATCATGGTAAAATTGGGTAATTTTCTTGCTAAGATCAGGTGTAGTATTGCTCTGTGCTTCCTCCACTGTATAATAAAAATATTCACCGAAGTATCAAATCTGCGACGACTTTATGACAAAAATTAATAGAAATAGTTTGAATAGCCTTTAATATAAATTCCGTAAGGTAAAGCAAAGTCGTGAGTCACCAAGATAAGGGATCTTTCCGCGTTCCCAAACGTGCGTGAAGTTTCTGAATAATCGCACAAATAACAAAGTGCCGGTGAAAAAAAGCGCGTGTTCGGTGCATAAGCTCGTAATTAAAGTTTTTTCCGTATTGTTATCCTCGTGATCAAATTGCATTATACTCACTTTCCCTGTAATCAAGATTGTTTCTTGAGTAACTCACCGTATTCATTTTATCAAGAAGCACCGCGAAATTGATAGTTTGGATGGAGTCAAATTTTACTAGCAAGGCAGTGAAGGAGAGACCGTGTGCAGGACAGAACACCTACTCCTACAGTGGTGAGGCTCGAACTGAACCCAGGCAGCCCAGGCGGGTGCTTTTATAGTGGCTTTCTCCAAAGCTCATCATCCATTCACCTGTGGAGATTGCACTTACAAATTTACTTAATAGCTATTTTTCCTAGCCTAGCTAAATTAGGCATGTTTGCATAAATAGAGGAGTATGCCTCTTAATTTTACTTGAAATTAATTTAGATTTAAGCTGAAATTTAGATGGAATAACATGCGTTTTGCACTCACGAGTCACGACTCACGACTACCTAAAAAACTCGTTTGAATTTCTACAAAAATTAACCAAAAATTAACTCCTTAAAAATCTCGTGGAAAATGCTGCATGATGTTTCAGTTTAAATTCAGTATAAACGGGGAAATTAATTTTTTTACTTAATTAAACTAAGTAAAATATTCGTTTATAGACTGCAATTAGAGTATGGAACACAAACCCTACATGCTTCAGTTACGCAACGGCCGTGTCGTGACGCCGGTCTAGATGGCAGCGTCGCTCAGCGAGTCTTCTAATCTTTCTCTTTATCTTGACAAAGATTAAATACAATTCTTTAGTTCAGTTCTATATCAAACGACTTATTAAATCCAGCGCTTTTTGAAGCATTGTTTTGATAAAAACCTTGAAAAATTATATTACTTAAATAAATTACCTACACGTAACTGGCTTGTCGTGAACGTATGTATCATAATTTGCAATACTAAAAACAATATGAAACCTGTTTCCTTCATCAGCCTTCGCTTGACTTGTACCAAGTTGCTGGCAGCTGTCGATCCGCTAGCTGATTAAGCTGTTCTGATTTATCCATAAAAGAGGAACGATGGCTCCTGTTTATTAGCTTTTAGGGGCAATATATAATATATTAGTTCATTTGAGATTATTTTCAATTATTTATCGGCTTCGAGTAACAGTAACTGTTAATTCAACATTATAACTTAATAAGAATTGTAACTCTTTGGAGTTGTGCCAAAAATTTCCTAGTCGGATCTTAAATAAGATGATTCAATTTGAAGAAAATTAATTGCTTGTAAACGAATGAAAAACTACTCTTATTCTTCTATTTTCCAACAAATTTAAAACTTTTTATTTTCTACTATTAATTCATCTATCAGAGACGTATTTAAAAAGTTGTACATTTGTTAAGAAGTCAATTACGTATCATATTCAATTACGTATATATTAATATACGTATTAATTTAATATTCATTACGTATATATTAATATATTATATTAATATCATTAATCATATTCAATCATACTCGTATTAATATCATATTCAATTACGTATATATTAATGTTTACTTGAACATATCTGTGGTCTAAAGTTCAACAGAGAGACGCTATTGATTAACTGTTGACAATCACGAGTACAAAAAGCGGATGATGCGCTCCGGCAGCCACAACGGATCACGGTTTGGGTGAAAGTAAGGAAGCAAGTAATCACTGACCTCATTACATACATAATAATTAATGAATAACTGTAGTCGCGATGTAACTTTTATGTTAAGATTGGATAAGAATATATGATGCGTAAATATCGAAGCGATGCCAAATTTATACCAGCGAAGAAAGATCATCCTAGATTGTTAAAATAATTTATTAAAACTAATTAAAACACTAATAGATTAGCAGAACTTGCTGCACAGCGATGTAAATGCTGTTAATGATTGAATATTTATTTTTTACTGGTCTCGCAGAGCATCATTAAACGAAAAATTTTACTCACCACTCGCACCAAATTACAAATTAACTCCTTACAATTAACTGGTTCATTCCCACCAGTGTCCGCCATATTAAGGAATTTAACACAATTAATTAAATCGTTATTCATCGTTTCTATTGATTGAAGTGCAAGATTCTTATAATTGTACATATTTGCATAATTAAATTTTTTTGTTCTTGTATAAGTAGTGCCGAAATCGCGGAATTGCCGATTCTATGGAATCGACAGCCAGTTTGCCGAATCTGTAGAATCAACATTTTGTTACTGATTTAGAAAATCGTATGTTAGAATTAGAATATTAGAACAATTGTTAGTTAGAACAATCTACAGTTGGAGTTAGGAAAGTTTAGGTCAAGTTCAGTCAAGTTCCTTTATAACTAAAAATTAAAAAAAAATAACTTGGCTGACTAACCTAACGATTTCTTCTCGGCTTCTTTGTTTTCGAGTCAAATGTGAAATTATTTGGGTTAAATGTATAAGAAAGCTCCCAGCTTTAACCTCATTATTTGAATTTCTAATTTATGTAAGTTCTTGGTCCTCGCATCTAATATTTATCAACTTTCAAATATAGATTGTTGTATGGCATGATATATGTTATGATACGATGAAAATTTTTATTATTGTTCCGAGGCTTGCGAATAGCGAGCATCTGTTAAGTTTGCCCTTGTTCCGAAGCTCACTCCAACCATTTGCATGTTAAAAACATATAATATAGTATGTTAATTGATGGGGTAGCAGTGGCGTTTTAGGTAGTACTGTACATGTGCGACAGCGTTGTCATTGACGTAGTAAAGGGTTGTAGAAGTGACTTAGGTTTTTCTGTTAGGTTTTCTACCACTTTAATTTTTATGAGATACCAAAAAAATCACTTTCAGTTTATCATAATTATGAAACATATTATTGTGATTACCTTGGAGTTTATCAGCCACAGAACCGCGACCTTATAAAACAAGCGGGTGCAAAGAATCATGAACATTTTAGCGATGTTATTCATATACTGCGGGCGTTATAAGATAGTATATCTGCTCTATATGAAGAGCAGATAGTATATCTGCTTTTCATATTCATCAGATATATCTGCAGATCATATTCATTCAACTGCTTATTCTTCCTATATTTAATGATAGGAGTTAGAGTTCATCTAATTTTGATAATATTCACTGTGATGTATTAATTAGCTTTACTTGTATTAAAAGTTCGTCGTAAATTAATCAAGATGACGGTAGACAAGATACTCTACTTTTCATGAGTAATTATTATTATTGTAATTCTAATTAATTAATTCATTTATGTTGACGAGCGACATGTGGCAGAATTAGCCGCGATTGTTTCAAGTTTATCAAGCGAATCTCGCTAATGCAAAAAGAAGAATCCAAATTTAATTTTTACATCGATATAATTTTGTTTTTCGGTGTGAACTTTGCCAATATTGGTTAAATCCGATTTTGGTCTTCAATCCAACTAGTAAAGTGCAGCCACTCTTCCATTACATAACTTTTTATCATACAATTGATAGAAGATTAACTGACGTTGCAAGGGATCGATTATTTTATGGATAACTCTGATTAAACTCCAATTTCGAAATTGTACTGAACATTTTACGTTTTTTGATAAAATTTCAATGTAATAAATTAAAATGCACACTTTCAATCCAACCTCTTTTCGCCGTTTTGTAATGGTATAAGATTTTTCATGTTTACGTGTTAAAAATATACAGTGGGGGGAAATAAATATTCGTACACTTGAAAAATCGTATTTTAATGTATGTAAGTACACAAACTTAACAGGAGAAGTGATTCAAATTATGTATAGAGACGCATAGTATTCAAAAATACTATCAAAAGAAATTAAATCTCAATGCAACAAAAAACAATGCAACATGTTCACTTTTCGGGGTGAAAAAATTTAAATCACTTTTCCTGTTAAGTTTGTGTACTTACATACATTAAAATACGATTTTTCAAGTGTACGAATATTTATTTCCCCCCACTGTATTTTCGGACCCACGCTATACTCCAACACGATAACTCTTGTAAAAAAGCGCCCGAAAAACCCACGTAAATTTCCATTGCAAAGCATTAGACACACAAAAAACAATATAGATGTAAAAAACAAATAACAGATTAACATAAAATATTTATTATCGATTATTTAAATATTCATTATTGTGAAAATAGTTCTCATTTCATAATCCTTTTAACTTGCTGTTGCTTCAGGCGAATCGACTTTCATCTAAATTTTACATTACAGAATTTTTCATTTGATAAGTTTGAATAAGAAATGTATTTATCATGAATACTTCACTTCATTGAGGCTTGATATGTGAACAATAAATACTATAGGAACAAGTACCGTACTTCAAAAAATGTGAGCAAGTTTATCATAGACTTAGACTCGAAGATCTTCATTTCTATAACAAAATCGGACAAACATAAACATACACGCATCTTTCAGCAGTCATTCGTATCATATCATTATCATTCTATCATAACCAATCTATGATGAAAAAGTATTTATAAGCCGAAAAAACAGTGAATAGTAATTCATCAAGCAACATGGTATTTCAACTATTCTTACTGCTATAATGAAGCAATACTGACAGTGAATATACAATTTTCACCACCGTGAGCACACTTATTGACTTAATCTAACCGCTTGAATTACATACTAAAAATGAATGCCATAATTACACACCACAAGCACTATTTGGCACCACTTGCATACTCACAAACGGACCTAGAGAATAATTTTACTGATTTAACTTGAAAAATAACTGGCTAATTGATTTCTCCAATGATTTTTCATTTCGGTACTGATTTTAAAATTTCATCACTGCCGTGTCCTGGAGGACGACGGGCCTTATTATTTTAATAGCGTTTTAATATTTAAATAACATGTACAACCTTACACATTATTTACATATCTTCCTAACATGGGGTTGAGAGTCGTTGCTTTGTAGCTCATGGTTTGGTATCTAAACTGTTTTATGCTCATGGTGTGGAAAGTTTGGGACGGTTTCGGAAACCTTTTCGCTGTCTACTGATTCTAATTCGACTTTCGATTCTTCCAAATTCTGACAGTCAGATTTGGGACATTTGTTCGCAACACATTTTGTTTCTAAGTTCAACTTATGAGACAAATTAGAGTCGCTGCCCCTAATCTGATTCTCTGAATTTCGTGCGTAATTTTCTTTTTGTAATTTTTCGAGTGCTGTCTGAGGCGCCATGAACTGTACCTCTTCTTTGTTATTCAAGTTTTTACCCACCGTACAATTTCCTGAGTTTTTCTTTTCAACCAAATTACTGCCATTCGCATTGTTAGCGTCAGCCCCAACACATCTTTTTTCTACCGATGATTCATGACAACCGTGTTTAAGAACATTACTTTCATGATTATTTTTGCATAGACTAGAAGCAGATTTGACATTTTCACGCTGGTTTTGACGAAGCTGTTCATTGGGAGCACCACATTTTCCTCCATCAGAAGCTGGTTCCATTTTTTTATCACATGCATGCTTATCAAAAGTAGGATTGGGGAGTTCGAGATCATTATGAGTGTGTTTGTGTTCATGATTATGTTTGTGTTCATGATCATGATGGCAGTGATGCTCATCATCGTGATGATGTTCATGTAATTGATCATGAAGATGAAGGTGTATGTCCTTGTGTGTCATGGCGTAGTCGTCGCAGATGTCCTCAGCTTCATCAAGGAGGTGGTCAGCACAACCTGCACATGAATGTCTGTGTTAAAAACAATGCACTTATTTGAATAATATGAAAAATGCACAGTACAAAAATGGAATAAAATAAAAATGGCGAAGAAAGACACAGGATGTATTCTTTTTCATAGGTCAAATTTGGCTCGCCTTCTCCCATCAGCCAAAGTAATTATTGAAAGGAGTTAAAAACAATGCACTTATTTGATTAATATAAGAAATACACAGTACAAAAATGAAATAAAATAAAAATGGCGAAGAAAGACACAGGAAATATTCTTTTTCATAGGTCAAATTTGGCTCGCCTTCTCCCATCAGCCAAAGTAATTATTGAAGTATAGCAACGAAATGTCTTTCAGCAAAAATCTAAGACAATCACCCAATGATAATTGCTTCATCTCTCATTACTCCCGCTGGGTTCATTAACTAAAGATCGTAAATTTAATAAAAGAAATTTTGAAAGTTACTGGGTTCTTATTACAGTAGCAGTTTTACCACACGAAATTAAAGGGTTTGTGTCTCAATAGTCTAGGACTCTAGGTTAACTCAGACATTGAGCCTAGCGAGCCAGAGCTTAAACAGCATAATAGGTTAACTCGGCTTTTAAGCTTAATTAATTTATTGTTAAAGATTAACCCTTTATAACGGGCTAACATGACACAACAGATTATCCCGACCAGGCGGGTTAACCACAATCGCCAGATTAACGCGGGCTGCTTAGGTTCGTAGTTATGACAAATTCATATTAATGCGCAAGATGTTAATTAATTGATACGATATCACGATGGAATATGACGATCATATTAATTATACAACGATTAAAAAACTGACCAGTATACTGATATCATAATTTATAACATTGATCCTCTATATATAAGAAATTTTTAATAATGCAAGTATCACAGATTACATTCAGAACTGTTTATTATAAGGCATATTTCGGAAAAGTTAGATGTACTCACGACAGTAAGGAAGCGTGGCCATTTCGGCTACTAGGAATTCTGGTTGCAAAGTCACCTGAAAAATTATAGGTTCTTGTATGATGCCCAATGAGCTAATATGAACGTGCGTGCTAAAATAAGAAATATTTCGGCAATTTAAATACAGCGAATGGAAGTATATCTATGATAATCTCAACAGCAGCTGTAAGCCCAAATGATATTCGAAGTAAATATTCCGAGCTTGAGTAATATTTGTGATATAATATATACAATATATCATTTCATAATTATCTGTATGGTAAAACACGATAACTTTTATTAAGCTAAGTGCCCAACCCACGCATTTGAATGCAGACGAAGCAGGAAATCCATCGAACTCAACTCTTTTCATTCATTGTCTATTAATAGATTCTTCCACCCCACCTAACCAAACCTGACTATTAATAGAATCTTCCACCAGACCGAACTTAACCTGATTATCAGTAGATTCTTCACCTCACCTAACCTAACCTGACGACTATTAATAGATTCTCTCACCTGGCCGAACTTAACCTGATTATCAGTAGATTCTTCACCCCACCTAACCTAACCTGACTATTAATAGATTATTCCACCTGGTCGAACCAAAACTGATTATCAGTAGATACTTCCACCTGACCGAACCTAACCTGATTATCAGTAGATATTCAACTTGGCCTAATCTAACCTGATTATCCTGACCTAACAAGAAACAATACGAGTTTACTCATCATTATATTAAATGTTAACCAGGAAGTGAAGATGCATATGATTATTAGTGTAAGATCTAGCGAGTCCTCACTTGTGAGATATGATGTTGCTCGAAGAACTTGGCGAGCGCTGCGCTGTTGCAGAGATACACATTCTTGTCGGCAAATATAACGTGCACCGTAGCAACAACCTGCTTAACAAGGTCAATATTAGGGAAAGGCTTTTAATTTGAATGCGATTTATTGTACCGAATAACGATGAATTATTCGGTGAATTTTTATCTGTTGTATACTACGTCTGTGTATCCAAAGACGTAGACAAAAGCTCATGCATGAGCTGTTTTACCGGTGGAAAAGCAAATTGCTACAAAAAAGCTTTACGTTGTGAGAAGTGACAGTAGGTATTTAAATCGTCTGCGTTGGTTGTTCGTGCAAACAACTGCCTGTGGCGAAAAGATTAGTACTAAAAGTAGGTTTCAGTTTCAGTGCAATTTATTGTACCAAATAAAGGAAAGTTATATATGACATATTTTCATATGTTGTATGCGCAATGTAGCAACAATATGCGTCAGAAAAATTATTGCTAGAAAAAGGTTTTAATTTTACTTTAATTCATTGTACAACATTCCAGTATATCTCAGGTATTTCATCATAAAAACTGTCAAACATTCCTTGAGATAAATGTGCTTTGAGGCGTAATTATGCAGCAGTTGAGTGAACAGCATTTCACTTGTGCGTGAAGATTGCCTGCTCTGCGGCAACTATTCGCGGGAAATTTGAATTTCGTATAGATAAGTGTACGTTTAAGTCTTATTTTACACAACAAACAGATATAGCATTTGACTTCACTGTGAAGCTGATGCGTTCTGCAGCCGCTGTTTTGGGTTGAAAATATAATCAAGTGTGGATAGTTTGTTGTAGTAACAAGGACGCTCGGCAGGACGTACAGTCGTACACGAATGAGTTGTGAGATCTTACAGCAGTGTAATTGGTTGAGGATGTGGGACGCGGCTAGGGGCTTCAGTAGTGTCAATGGTTGTACCTTGAAATGTCGTACACTCACCTAACTAGGTAGTTAGCTCCAGGCACGCAATTGCTTAGCATAGCATACCATAAGTCGTCGCAGATTGATGATTTGGCCGATCAGGGTCTATCGCCGAATCTCTTCGGCTTGTACCCGACACACAAACCAATTGGCTGAGGCTTGAACGTTGCACATTCACTTACCAGGTTTTTAGCTCCAGTCGTGCAGTTGGCTGAGGACTAGGACGTCAGGCACTCACATACCAGGCTTTAGGCTCTAGGCTCGAGTGCTGGTGGACGTTTAAGACGTTAGAGACTCACGTGGCCGAGTCTCAGGCTCCAGATTTGCATGTGGTGGACGTTTAAGAAGTCAGAAACACAAGTGGACGGGTCTGAGGCTCCAGACGAGCAGGTGGTGGACGTTTGAGACGGCAAATACTCACGTGGACGTGTCTGAGGCTTCAGACGTGCTGATCGTGGATGTTTAAGACGTCAGCGACTCACGTGCTGGGCCTGAGGCTCCAGATTTGCATGTGGTGGACGTTTCAGACGTCAAAGACTCACGTGGCCGTGTCCCAGGCTCCAGAGGTGCAGGTGGTGCACGTTTAAGATGCCAATGACTCACGTGGCCGGGCCTGAGGCTCCAGATGTGCAGGTGGTGGACGTTTAGGATGTCTGGGAAGGAGTCCTGAAGCGTTTCGGAAAACTTGCTCACGTCGATATGGTCTGGGATTGTTTGCAGTAAAATTTTGCTGCACTCCTTGCCTGAATTGCAGAGAATGTTGAGGATAATCAAGTCTTGAAAATATTATCAATTAAGAAAATATTATCGATTAGTGTAATCGCCGCTCTAGCGATGTAATCTTCGTTAAAGACATCAATCAGGCATATCAAGTGGTATAAAATAGGCGCGACTATGAGTCTCTTTTCCTTTCATAAAAAGATAATAAACGTGAAGATTCGAGTCCCGTGAAAAGAGATGATCACGAATCAAGAGATTCGCGAATCGAGAGATTCAATAGTAAGACACTTTCAGTGACCTACACAAGAGCAGCAAGTTCATCGTTATTTGGACAAGTCTCACTCTCATTTCTTTGAGTGTGGACTCGAGGCACAAAAGGGTTAAGATTCGCGAGACTGACTGATTCGTGACAAGTTGAGTTTTGTAACACTAATAAATATTTTAGCGTGGAAGTAATAAGAAGTTACACTTATTAATATTTCAAATAAATAATAGCAAGAAAAATGATGAGTAGTAGTACTTATGAACAATAAAAGCAAATATTATCACGGAAATGATTGAAATTTTAAGACACTACGCCACTGACCGAACGGATAGGACAGCCACATGAGCACCGTAACCGACACGACGGCCAGCAGAGGATCCATGTAGTAGGATAACAGGGAGTCTTCATGCTCCTGTAGGACCAGTACCACCGCACACAGCAGCGCGATCATGATCCCTGTGTGTGAAGGACTAGCATGATGGTTTTGGTTATGGCTGTAGGTGATAAGTAGCAGGTTATTTCACCCTTTTAGTATAACTTGGAATATTAAAGCAGCGTTGATCGGAAGTTTGTACATGAAGTTTAGCAAGGCGTTGCTCGCAAACGATGTTTTCTGGGCGATCAAAGAATCGCAAATTACCAATAAATATGAACCAAAGATTACCCGGAATAAAGAATTACATTTTAATTCAAACACGTGCCACTTTGACCTTATAGTTACCAGAAATATCGCGTAAGACGTCCCTGTATCCCTGACGAAGAGTTGCGCTGTCGGGACACCCTGCTGTTCGCGCTCGCTGGTTACGGGCAGACAGCGTACGCTGCCCTCGTTGCAGAGAGTCTTCCCGGACCTAAGAAAACCAGGAGGTGTTCAAACTTGTAGGATACCGGCAGGAATCTTTAGGAAGCCGGCAGGTGTTGGTAAACCTTATGGAGCCAGCAGGTGTTAGTAAACTTGTAGGGTACCGGCAGGTTTTAGTCCACCAGTAGGAAACTAGTAGGTGCGAGTAAATCTGTAGAGTACCGGCAGGTGTTAGTAAACCTTTAGGATAGCGGCTGGTGTTGGTAAACATGTTACCGGCAAGTATCCTACATCTGTTACTACCACCGTCGGGGGGGTTTAATAACATTGTTTGCTCAACAAAAAGACATGACCACAATGGAACCAGTAGTATTACTAGAATTTGAAACACGAACCAACACCAGGGGCTACGGCGATAAACTAAAAAAACTGCGCTGCAACTTATCCACACGACAACATTTCATCTCGCTTGGAATCATCGACATGTGGAACAGTCTCCCCGATTACGTCGTTGGCGCTCCAAGTATTAACGCGTTCAAGAACAGACTAGATAAAGCTATGGAAAAATATACGTTCAGACTTGACATGCCTAGCACCATATCGAACCCGGTGGAAGTCTAGTAGCTATTTCAAACTATCGTCAGTCCTTCAAAGATCCGGTCAAATGACACGATTTTAGATCTTCTGCGAACAAGTCATGAAAAGTAAAAGAATCGGCAACAGGCCACATCAGGCCAACTCTACAGCGCCGACATCACTTTGTTATGTTATGTTATATTTGCGCTTTGCAGATTAGAAGATAAAATTCCATTGTCACCAAGATCCCAGAATTAAAACGCACTCCAAATTCACATTCGTTCCGCACTAACATACACACGCAGATTTTCGGTGATATAAATACAACATTTAGATACCAATTTAAAATTACTTTCCATTAGTTACATGGGAACTGCTGGCTGTCGACTGACTGGAGGAAGAAATGATACAGATTTGTTGACCGTTTTTAATTGGCTGTAGATAACCTTTACCTTCAGTAGACCGTTGTTGAATCAATTGGTATCAAGTACAATGAATGTGTCAAATGTATCAAGTACAATGAATGTGTCGAGTACAATGAATGTCAAATATCAAGTACAATGAATGTGTCAAAATAAAAGTAAACAAACTCAATTCTTCATACAAGTACGTAAAGAGATCATGAAAAAGCGTCAGCTATCACGTGAGAAGTTTTCGAAAACCCAGCTTCTACCTTTACGATGCTTTGCAGACAGCCAAGAAACATGTCTCTAAATTTTATGATTAAGCGTCGGCTTCAAGTGAGAATCCTTAAAGTTACCTGTTGCTTCATGAGAAATTTATGCGCCATTGCTGCTCTAAATTGGGTATCTTAGTTGGAATTACACGCCTGTCACTACCCGAGCCGAATCATTGCGAAACATTGCTCTGCAAAGGTCTTTGAGTTCGATTACTTATTATCTGCAAGAAGTATTACTTGGAAAGTCTTGCACCTTACCTGCTTACTGATGTAGACATCGCCGCTGCCACGCAGCTCACAAAAGCTCCCCTGGTGTTGAGTGTAACCTGCATAAGTTACTTTATTTCAGAACACAAACTAAAATTCAAAGCATCAAGAGAATAATAAAATTAAGCTCATATAAAGGTGCGCACTTCGAAATTATACGGATGCTAGTCAATGTTTAAAAAAACGTTTCCATGAAATTGAAAAAAGATTTGGCTAAGAATTATGCCTCATTTATTTGATTGCATTAAAAATTCTGTGCATTGTAATTAGTAGTATAGAAAATGGGCCTATCATCACAGTTTACATAAACGGCTTAATAGGTTAACCACCGTTTACCCCGAACAAAACTGGATCATATACCGCCGATCGAAACCTGATCATTGACTCCGATTGCCCGAGCACTACCAAATTTTTCAAACACCGGCTTTAGTAAAGTTTTGAAACTGTTCGTTACTTAAAACCCGGGACTTAACCTAGAGTGAGTGTCACTTTAGAAGATGCTTGTTTGGAATATATAATTGATTTAAATTGAAATGCTCTCCAAAACCAGGGTGGCTGCTCATCTTTATTGATCAACACAAAGCTATAGGCTTAAAATACTTAGTACACAATTTTTGAAACTCAACAAATGGCACATTGCAAGCAATGTAATTACTGTGAATATTCTTCACATCGATGAAAGGTAATTCCAATAGAATTGATAGATTTTAATTCGTTTTAATGGTTTGTCTTGGTCATATGTGATAGTTTTGGGATAAATAACTTGAACTACTGTTATTATGTCTTACACGTACGGGTGTAAAAACTATCAGCAAGATTTTGATTCCTTTCCGTCGCAATAGCGTCAAAAATAAATAAATTTTTCCTATCAGGAACTATGTCATTCGGAACATGGATAAAAGCAGTATTCTAAAAGTTTTCAAGATATTCATCAATATCATCTATTGATACACCTATAACCATACGCCATACCCATGCATGTTCATACTAATATCCATACCCATGACCGCGCAAATTCATACTCATTGCCCCAGAACAGTTGTCCCACTCAGTCCAAATGCAAGATACTTCGTGGGAATAAATTATTTCTTACAGGTGATAAGTTTTCAAGTTCATTATCCCTTGATAAAGTTTCAAGTTCATTTGTTTAAAAAGCACGTCATAAAATTATATTTGTTTGTCCATACTGCTGCATGCATTTGTACGAGAAGACCTTTACAAACATCAAGATGATTGCTCTGTTCAATCGCCCATCATATATGTTTTTAGTGATGAAAAACCAAGATTCAAGGCGTTCCAATCTACTATCACTCATGGTTGTAAGTAGGCATTGGACATTATTTCTGGCGATCTGTACCAAGTGAAGCCATGCCTGCTGTGGCTCATATTGGCTCACGTCGACTAACGCAATAATTTCTATGTGCGCGATTTGCCCAAGTAAGCTACGTAGCTTTGTGTCGTAATTGCGCACATTGGCTGCTGTTATAACTTATGTTTATATGAGCGATGTATATTACGCATTGAAATGGCAACCCTGACAAATTTCGAGGAACGCCTAGGCCGAATAGTCATTACACTAGGCGCAAAGTTATTCTGGGTTTGCTTGGCCACCCGATTGAAATCAGTTTCTGGTCAGAGTCGCCTTTACAACTTTATAGTCGCCTGAGAGTATGCGTATGACCAGGGTTGGCCGAGCCGGGTCATACCGAGCTAGTAATTAAGCTGCTCAGAGGCTGCCCATCGAACCCTGGACCGAAGCGGACGTAGAGGAGCTGATTTACGTGCAGCCCGAATCCTAAGCGGCCCTAATGCAGGGTCGCTCACACCTCTAAATTCTGTTAGGGAATGGAAAGAGTTTGGTGACCGGGTGTTCATCATCCTGATCATCTTGAGTAAAATTATGGGTATTTACATTGTTCGTTCAGTTGTATTTACCTTATATAGATAATTCATCGTATATATCGTTTGGTGCTTATGATCATTTGAATGTTTTTCAGAATCAATTTGGTTTAAATTGCAAAGTTGATTGTACTCATTTTCAACTAGATTTTTATTCTTTCACATTAGCATCATGGACGCGAGAAATTTCTATGAGATGGAGGTCGATGAAATTTCAGATACAATTGCTGAGATGGATTCTTAAAATAAAAGCTGCATTGATGAATCAGAATTGAAGTTTGTCCCAACAGGTCCCAGTTCTAACAGCAGTAATGCAAAAGAAGCTCCAGATGATTCATCTGATAATGAAGATGAAGCACTGCAGGAAGAATCCAATGTATAAATTAAGTGCGGCTGATAAATGGATTGCTGATAGTGCAACGTCAAACAATATATATCCTTTTACAGGCAAAGAAAAACTTCGATGAAAACCACGCCCAACTGGTCCAGAAACACAGTAACGATATTTGAGACTTACATATAATCTCTTTGTAACGGAAGAAATTATTTCGGAAATTGTAACAAAAACGAAAAAATATGCTGACAAAGTTATGCAGAACATGAAGATTATTAGAAGATAGCGACTGAAATGCTGGACTCTCAAAAATGTTCATGAAATAAAGAAATTTTCTGGGTTGATAATTGCAAATGGATTAGGACGCAAACCAAGGCGACATCTCTACTGGTCTAAAAAGACAATTTATGACTATCCGTTTACTTGCAATAACATGTCAAGAGATAGATAATCATTGCTCCTACGCTTCGTGCAATTCACTGATAATGCTCATTGTGAAAACTCAAAAAGGCTTCATAAAATTTAACCACTTTTGCAAAAGCTAACTGACAATTACAAGTTAATATATACACCCGGATCACGACTTGTGATAGACAAGTACGTCAGTTATCACAGAGTGAAATTGCGACAGTACATTCCAGAAAAAGGCACACAAGTGCGGCGTAAAGCTGTATAAACTTCGCTCAGCTGATGCCTACACCTGGAACCTTCACATATACACTGGAAACATTAAACGGCAAGCCACGTTCAACCACTCTGAATCTGTACTTTTGCAGTTACATATGTCAGCCCCTTCTTGGACAGGGTTCAACGATTTTTGCTGAAAATTTCTACACATCTGTCCTTAATTCTAGCTTAAACATTGTTGAAAGAAAAGACCTATTACTCTGAGACACAAAGAAAAGAAGATGAAGCACTTTGTTCCAATTGTGCTTCATCTTTTGTTCCAAAAGCACTGCTAAATGCAAAAGTGAAAACGGGAGAAAATATTTCGCAACAGAACGCCGTTGGCATCAAAGTGTATCGTTAGAACGACAAGCGATTTGTCTTGTGCCTCTCAATAATATTCTAGGGCATACAGATATATTAGTTCCATCGGGTAAGAAAAAACAAATTGGCGTTGAAATTCTGGAGCCAGGATGTGTCATTGATTATAACGCAGTTAAAAAAGGCGCAAACATCTCAAATCACATATAGTGTACTTCTTATATCATGGCTCTAGGACGAAGTATAAAATGGCAGCGGAAAATGGCAAATGGACTGCTAGCTGGCACATCAGCTGTCAATGCATGGGTACTCTTCAAAGTACTATTTACGCACTTCGGTTCCAATTACAGAATTTAGAGAGCAAATAGCAATGTTTATCGTTACATGCAGCCACTCAGAGAGTGTAAAATCAGGACGTAGATATCAATTTATCGAGTGGAAAAGAGGGCACCAAACTTTGATTGAAGCAACTAGAACTAAACCAAGAAGCGCTGCCATGAATGCTACAAAATGCCTCATCAAATGAGGGAAGTGCCGTAGCAAGGGTGAAAACTAGTAGGGCGAAAACCTATTGTGATGACTGTGAAGGCAAACCAAACTTGTGCTTTTGCAATCACGCATGCAATATAATGCTGTTGGCGTCAACCAATGTTTGTAGTTTCAGAGGAATAAGATAATATTTTATTTTGTTTGTATGCAGAGATACAAATGTTTTGTTTTCATCAATTACATACAAATTTTGTCATTTTATACCACTTGTATTTGAAACGATAACAATTTCTCCATGCAGTAGTTTACTTCAAAGCCCTCCCTAACAGGCCTGATGAGTTGTATCATTGAACCTGTAAATTTGAAAGAGAAATATGATCTTATAAAATATGTATTTATGATAGGGATGTACCTCAAATGTATACATCGCGATTCTGAAAAGTTCAGCGTGTACGTGTATGGCGCACTTCGCGGCCAACGTGTTCAAGATTTCTGAGATAGCATTATACTTGCATGCTTAACGATCCTATTACGATACTTTTCATTGAGAAAAGTATTAGAGGTGGTTTTTCAATGATATTTACAAGATGTGCGAAAGTAAACAACATTTATATTAGAGAAGTTATGATCCTCATAAACCGAGTAATTATATATCATACATGTATGCAAAAATATGATGGGGTAATGTAACGAAGCCTACCAACAGGAAACATTAGATGGCTGAAAGAAAATGAGCCATTCAAACAATATAAAGGATAAGTTCTAGAAGTTGACCTTATTGTTATCCAAGGACTCAAATGAAAAGCATAATGATTTACTCAAGCTTCTGAAAATATTCAAATAAGGGATGTTCATAAGTTAGTACCTCATCTTCGTGTGTGTGTGAAAAAAATGTGGAATCCATTGAAATAATTTCAAGTTGTGTAAGGAACTTAGAATATAAGAATTTGATGAAAGTCCAAAGATGAAACCATATATAGATCTGACTGAACACAAAAATGCGACAACAAGCGAAATCAGATTTTGAGAAAGATTTCTTCAAGTTAGTGAATAATTCTGTATTCGGAAAAACGGCGGGGAACATTAGATATAGAGTTGAAGTTTATCTGGTTAAATCTAAACAGGAAATGAGGATATTATTTAATGAACTTAATTAATGAACATTGCCCCAGGGGTGGGGCAATGGGCCCATTTTGACACTTTTTACAAAATAGTGTTTCATTAAAAATTGAATAACTCTATTGGCGCCTAATTCACATCATACATTCCTCATTAGTTGTACCTTTAAACAAAATAAAGAACCACCTCGTATCAATTGAAACTTCATCAAAAATTTAGTTAAAAAAAAGTGGGGGGCGCCCTGCCCCATGTTGCCTATGTCACATGCAAAAACAGATGTTAAAGTTTGAAAAACCAATCTATGTAGGGATGACCAAATTAGATAAAACAAAAACATTGATGTATGACTTTCATTTGAATTTCATAAGAGAAAAATATTGTGATAGAGCAAATCTATTGTTCGCCGATACTGACTCACCCTGCTGTGACATTCAAACCGATTACTTCTATGAACACCATGCAGGTGCTGGCTGCTACCAACACCAGGTGTTGGCTGCTCCCAACACCTGCTGACCTCTATTGGTGACTGTAAACTTGTAAAGGGTCCCGCTCAGGTCTGGAGCGTGCTGAAAATAGCAAGAAATCTTGGAGAATCCGCTGATTACAAGTCATTTTTTTCAAAGAGAGATTCCACCCCTTTAGAGAGGGTGGTTTTTCGCAAGAAGTAGCAGAAGAGAATCATGCGGGAAGGCACGGAAAATCAGGTCAATCACTTCCAAGGTGTCAAGACAACACCGGCCGCTCACGGGCAGCCATAGGAGATGAAGGACAAGTAATTAGTAGGAATGATGTCCATAGGTCAAGGCCTTTAAATAATTAGGATGTAATCGCATACATCAAAGTGAAAGTGCACAATAAGTTTTAAAATGTTTTCACACGAACTCTGATACCGTTTTGAATAAAAAGTGAACTGTTAACTGTGATCGCAAACGAAGGTAAAGACATTATTTGTATTACAGAACAACAACAGAAACCTAAAATCACGGAAAATTATACCTGTTAAATTTAAGTTGCCAGGTTTTCCATGTTTTGATAGCTTAAATGAAGAGCAGTGCAGTAGAGGTGTAGCTCTGTGGGTTAAAACCTCTTATGGGGCCCAGCAAGATAAGTTATCTGCAGAGCATCAATCAGCTAGAGAATCAGTGTGGTGCGAACTTACTCTAAAAAGGCAAGGATATAGCCTCCTCATAGGGGTCCATTATAGATCACCTAACAGCTCCTCTGTACTGTATCCTCTGTAACGATAAAGTACTAAATAGCCTTTCACTAAGCAAGTCACAGCAGGTCGCATACGTTGATCGTTGGTGACTTTAACCATCCAGAAATAGACTGGGCAGATTAATCTTCTCCAAGAGATGGGAATCACCCTATATCCCTGTTCTTGGAGTCTGTGCGAGACTCATTTTTAATCCAGAACATCACCAAGCCAACCCATTTTAGAGGTAAACAAACCACAAATATTCTAGATCTAGTGTTTCCTAGTAAAGAATCAATGATAGATGAACTTTGCCACGAGTTGGGCAAGAACCACCACCAATCATTGTTTTTCAGTATTAAGTGCTGTGCAGAAAAGCCGCTTCGGAAGCGTGAACGTTTGAACTTTGCGAAAGGCGACTATGAAAAACTCCGTGAAGCGGTGAATGCGGCGAATATTTCGGACTGTATTAATGAATGTTGCTGATTCATGGTCATTTCTCAAAGTCGCGGTTATATCTGTAGTTGATGCCTGTGTACCTAAGATTACGCTTTAGGGAGTACAGTTAAAGCTCAGCTGAAGACCAAAAAAGAAGCCTGCAAGTGTTATTTCCGAACTCGCAGCGATTCTGATTATAACATGCATGCAAGAGCTCGTAATCAAACTAAAAAAGTCTGTCGCACTGCAATGAAAAACTTATAAAAAAATTGCTTAAATGCAAAAAAGAATCCGAAATCCTTCTTTTTGCACGCTAGTTCGAAGTGTAAGACAAAACGACGGTATATCTGATTTGAAAGCAGACCAACGAAAGATTTCCTCTGATGAGAGCAAGGCTAACGTTCTTAATCAGTTCTTCAGCAATGTGTTCACAGATGAGGACTTGAACAGTATTCCAGATATTGAGGAGCGCCCAGTCGGCTCGAAGTTAACAGGTTTTGAAATACACGAAGAAGAGGTTCTCAAGCGACTGGCAGCTCTAAATCCCACGTCATGTGGACCAGACGGCTTCCATCCCAGATTGCTCAAAGAATCAGTAACCTTTCTGGCCGACCCATTGACAGTATTCTTTCAAAAATCCTTGAACGAAGGAACTTTGCGGTCCGATTGGAAAGAAGCTCAAGTAACGCCATTGTTCAAAAAAGGTGACAAAAGCAGCCCAGGGCCTATACTTTCAAAAAAAAGTTAAGAGATCGTAAGTTCGTCAGCCAATCATTGACGGCCTTTCAAGCAAAATCCACCAATAAAAGACAAGAAAATAGAGCGTAAGTACTTACGTTCACTTAGCGAATTTTGAAAGTATAGGCCCCGGTTCCTATCGCCCTGTCAGTCTGACAAGTGTTGTTTGTAAGGTAATGGAATCTGTTGTGAGGGATGGAATTATTGATCACTTGACTGTTTACCATCTTCTATCAGATTGTCAACATGGTTTTATTGCAGGTAGATCCTGCACCACTAACTTATTATCTACGTTGAACGATTGGACTCGCCTGCTGGACGAAAGGGAGCCAGTGGATGCATTGTACCCCTCGATTTTGCCAAAGCATTTGACAGTGTTCCGCATGAGCTGCTGTTGCGTAATGTGAAATTGTTGAGAATTGAGGGAAACGTACTCTAATGGATCAGAGATTTTCTTGTAGGTAGACGACAACGTGTCAGTATTAACGGAACCGTGTCAGACTGGGCATCAGTGCGCAGTGGCGCGCCACGCAAGGAAGCGTTCTTGGGTCTATTTGTTAGTTGCTTTCATTAGCGATATGCCAGAAGTAGTGTTCAGCGTGTGCTCCATGTATGCCGACGACACAAAAGTTTATAATACAGTGAAGTATTCGTCAAATAAAGCGCAATTGCAAGATGACCTTGACAGTTTAGTTAATTGGGCTGATACGTGGCAGCAGCGGTTTGATGCAGAAAAGTGTAAAGTACTTCACCTCGGGAAGTACAATGAACAGCAAGATTACAGTATGAGAAACATGGTCGCAACGAGAGAATAATGATTGAAAAGTCTAGTATGGAAAAAGGTCTCGGAGTTTATGTCGACAAGGAGCTGAAATTTTCTAAGCATGTTGGAACGTAAGCTAATAAATCAAACAAATTTCTTGGACTAATCAGACGCTTTTACGAATTCCTAGAAGCAGAAGCGATGAAGCAGTTGTTTGTTGCTGTCGTGCACCCGAATCTAGAGTTTGGAAACGTTGTGTTGTCACCGAGATTTGAAAAGGACAAAAATTTAATAGAAAATGTTCAAAGACGTGCAACAAGGATAATTCCAGGCTTGAAGGGCAAGCCCTATGAAGAAAGATTAAAGATTATGAAGCTTCCAAGCCTCTGTTATCGACGTATGCGTGGGAACCTCATTGCAGTATACAATTATACTCATGGTTTATACAAGGTTCCGAAGGATTACTAGAATTTGAAACAAGAACCAACACCAGGGGCCACGGCTGTACACTAAAAAAACTGCACTGCAACTTATCTACGCGACAACATTTCTTCTCGCTTCGAGTCACCGACATGTAGAACAGCCTCCCTGATTACATCGTTGGCGTTCCGAGTATGAACGCGTTCAAGAACAGACTAGATAAAGCTATGGATAAATATCTGTTCAGACTTGTAATGCCTAGCACCATATCGAAACCGGTGGAAGTCTAGTAGCTATTTCAAACTATCATCAGTCTTAAAAAGATCCGGTCAAATGACACGATTTTAGATCTTCTGTGAATAAGTCACGAAAAGTACAAGAATCAGCGACAGGCCACATCAGGCCTACTCTTCAGCGCCGACATCACTACGTTAAGTTTATGTAATGAAGATATTAGAAATAATCAAGACTTATTTGATACATCGAATTATAATAAAGATAATTGCCTATACTCAAATCAGAACAAAAAGTAAATGATAAAGTGACGGCAGACTGGCGGTCTGCCAATAGAAGAATTTGTAGGTTTTCGACCAAAGCTGCGTTGTTATCGAAGAAAATGTTCTATAGCTGAAAAAATTAAAGGTATAAAGAGAAATGTGATTAGAAGGAATGAACTATGCATGAAAATATGAGAGCATTGAATAATGAGACTATAAATGAAACAATGAATAATATCCAAAGTGGCACCCATGAATTATATACGAAGGAGATAAATATGATTGCACTGAATGACTACGATGATAAAAGTCATGTATTAGTAGACGATAATATTAATATTCTGACTTTGAACCACCATTTGATTGAATTAACTTGGTTTCTGGTATGTTAATTCGATGTTGGATTTCATTCTAACCTCTTCTACAAAAACTGATCTTTACCCTTCACAATGTCGGTTTACAAAAGTTAGAGCTAATGTACCATATGAAATGATTGATGAACAAACGATTTACAATTCACTTTACCTAAAGTGTTTACGGTATGGTTTAGAGAAGTAATTTTATCTATTCGAGTTTGTTGAGCCCATTAAAAATATTCGAGAATACAGAGTGATTTATGACGGATGTAAATTACTGTTAATAAAAAGTGGTTCATCAACAGTTTCCAAACTGTACTAATGTCGGTGGTTAACAAATATTGGGAGTGCTCGGTCAATCAGGATAAATGGTCAGGTATTGATAGGAGGTAAATAGCCAGGTTTTATTCCGGGGTAAATGGTCGTTAACTTATGCAAACTGTGATGATAGGCCCTCTTCTATACTAGTGTAATTATCTCACCTGAGAACTATTTATAGAAGTAAAAACTAAATTTTTAAACTAAAAACAGTAAACTAAACGTTGGATTTTTTGAGAACGCTCTATCAATGTGAAAAAATAGCTACGAGTAAATTAAACATTTATTAATGTTTAATTAAAAATAAAATTAAATATCCCTTCAAGCGCAATTGGTGGACTCACCGCCGATGAGGATGAACACGACTGCGTTCACTGTAAGCGCCCCCAGGCAAATGTAGATGATGGCATCAGGATAATGGATGGGATCCTGCATCGATATAATTTCGTTTGAGGAACATTTAATTTTGGGCGGCAAATTTCATTTGGGGTTACAAAATTCATGCGGAGCAACAAATTTCATTGGAGCTAACAAATTTCATTTGGGGTAACAAATTTAATTTGGGGTAACAAATTTAATTTGGGGTAACAAATTTTATTTTGGGCGACAAATTTCATTTGCAGTTACAAATTTTATTTTGGGTGACAAATTTCATATGGGGTAACAAATTTCATTTGGGGTAACAAATTTCATTTTGGGCGGCAAATTTCATTTGGGGTTACAAAATTCATGCGGGGCAACAAATTTCATTGGAGGTAAGTCAGGTAACAAATTTCATTTGGGGTTACAAAATTCATGCGGAGCAACAAATTTCATTGGAGCTAACAAATTTCATTTGGGGGTAACAAATTTCATTTGGGGGTAACAAATTTCATTTGGGGGGTAACAAATTTCATTTGGAGTAACAAATTTAATTTGGGGTAAGAAATTTTATTTTGGGCGACAAATTTCATTTGCGGTTACAAATTTTATTTTTGGATGACAAATTTCATATGGGATAACAAATTTCATTTGGGGTAACAAATTTCATTTTGGGCAACAAATTTCATTTGGGGTAACAAATTACATTTGGGATAACAATTTAATTTGAGGTAATAGTATTTGAGTACTGCCGTGTAGTCAACGGGTCATAGCAATTATTCTTAGGGTTAAAGAAAGTGAAAAATCAGCTTTGAAAGGATATCTTGGATAATATATCAATATTTTGGTGCAGAATATTCAAAGTACAGTAGCAAGGGTTTAAGAAAGTGAAACATCAGCTTTGAAAGGATATCTTGGATAATATATAAATATTTTGGTGCAGAATATTCAAAGTACAGTAGCAAAGTATAGCTCATGTTTAGGTCAAATGATTCTATAAAAACAAATCTAATAGGAATATCGTCTAGGAATAATAGAAATATAATAGGGGTATGTCGATAAAATTGACGTTATTTGTAATGAAAATGAATTAAAACATAACATTGCAAATTTTCTCAACATTTTTTAGATTCCTAGCTTTTATTCTGTTAGTTATCTACTATAGCAGCGATTTATAAAACCATTAGCGGATGGTTTTATATAAAATACAGGCAAATAGTTTGCTGCATATTTATTGTTAATATAACCTGGTGTCGAATATATTTTACAGCAGAATTGCTAAAGGGATAATATAAACTCATATAGGGAGGATGTGTGGGGTATACTTATATTGCAATATTGCGTAAAAGAAAATCTACCTCATATAAGGATGAAGTGTGCGGTATATTTATATATCAGCATTACTTAAGGAATAATACAAGTCATTCACGGAGGATGTGTGTAATATATTAATCATAAATATCACCTGATGATGGATATGGAGCGCAGTCTGCGCGGCCTCGATCGCTACGCTGAAGCACAGCGAGCTCAAGAAGATAAGGCTTACAAGGTACAACACGACGTCGATACGCGCCCAACCGAACGTGTTCTGTAAACTCTCCGGCTGCTGGCACAACTGTAATCATGTGACACAATGTCGTCGTAAGTGGCGAGAAGTAATATTTTTTCTAAATTAATATATCCGAATAGCTTTTGAGAAGTGCGTTAGAAATGCAGTGAAAACAAACTGAATTATTATGTTCCTGAATTGCACAGACTTAGTAATTAAATTTTATGAACAACATTGAGTAAGTATGGTAGTTTTATTCTATTGTATTATTCATCCCAAAAACTTACCTTAATTGAGATCAAAGATCCTATCAAGACAACCGCATTGTAGAGGGAATGATAAGCTTCAACCCTGAGGGTAAGTGAATGAGTGAGGTGTTCAGCCACCATCAAAACCACACACTGAATGATCGTCATCACCACCACCACCCACAACTTGGTTACCGCAACTCTTGACGTTGCTGCATTTTTTCCAGATTTCGGTGGGGTTTTAATAGAAGATGACGCAGACGGGAGAGCGAATTGCACAATGGAACTCGATCGTACGTTGCCTTTGTTATTCGCAGAGCTGGTAGCCGCTGGTGAAGTTACAGGAATTGTTACACCATCAACTGGGGAAGATTTCTCATCGTTTTTAGAGTTGCTGTCAACACCGTCTTCGTTCTTGAAACTGTTGTTGGATACTACACTGAGTCGGTTAGTTTGAACTGTGATAGGCGTCGCAGGATGATGAGGGATTGTTGCACCATCATCAGTAACGTTGGTATTGATGTTGGTTTGTATGGCATTGTTATTCAACATCTTGTCATTCAGCTTCGTCGTAGACATTTGATTGTTAATTAATTTAGCAGAGATGATAATCTGATGAGGCAAGTCAAATGTAGCATTACTTGGAAATTCTAAAGACAGTCAACCAATTTATTTGTTAATAACTTTTTATCTACACGTCCCATGGTGGTTGCTATAGGCTTGCACTTTTAATGACTAAAATATTGCCTCACTTGGAGATCTATTGGACCAAACTAACTTGCATAGACATAATTCCCTTTTTCAATTAACAAAAAAAAAAATGGTTAGAAATTTTTTACTGTCTGTAAAAGGCAAATATGATTTTTAAATTTATTGGTTTTTAAATTCTCATCCAAATTGTAAAATCAAACTAAATATTTAAATTGTTTAGAGGGTTTCTGTGGAATAAAAAATATTTTATGTTATTGTTGATTTGAGCGTTAAATTCACCCGAAATAAACCACCATCCTCAGGAAACGTAATTATTAAAACAAAGCAAATAATTACGTCACGACTAGTTAACGTCAACAAAAAATGTCGCACGTTTTTTTTCACTATGAAGATTTTTCATATAAAGCATTCGCCCAGGCTGAGAACAATAGGGTTGCACTTAAATCTTTATCAGTGAGGTTAGAAAAGTTGCCTTTGTAACTTGGAAAAAGTTGCCTTTGGATTGACTTGCGGTAACTTGGGATTCTCGTCCAGCATGAAAGTTCAGGCTGAAAAAGGTGTATGCTGTGGACAATTTAAAAAAATTCACCAAATTGTTTCCGCTTTAGTTGCGTATAAAATTTTGTTCGGAAAACTGCGAAGTGATGTTACAGTGCATAAAAAAATGTTACAGCCTATATGCCTTCCGCTGCAGGCATTTTTGAATTTTTATTTCCAGACTTTGCATTTTTAACCGTTAAATCAAAAAGCGCAAGTTATGTTGTTATAGTTGAATGAATTTTATGGTTATTTTACAATAATTTTATTTAATTATTCCTTTTATTATTGGTGCAGCAGCATCTGATAAGTCGTATCGTCTTATTATGGTTAGCAATAGTTTTGTAGTGATATGAATAGTTTTGTGATAAGCAAGAATGTGTGTCACGCGGTAATTCATGGTATATGTGCACGGACATGATTTGGGATGCTCAACCTTGACGGTTATCAGGCAAAAATTGTTGTTTGGTCTAAAGATTAAATTTCGAAGGCAGTAAATTAACAACGAAAAAAGAGTACTCAATAGTTGAATAATGCAATTCTCTTGTACCGTGAACTACTCTAAAATATTGATTCTAATTCGAATAGAAGGTTGAGATGTACACTAAATTATATATCTTCGACAATTTTGGATCGATCATCCTTCACAAAGCATCCGACAACGTAACCTGCATTCGATAAAATTATTGGTAAGAGATTAATCTATTCCAAAATCTTTTATATATATTATGGCCACAACCAATTTTAGTGCCAAAGGAGATTTTTTACAACACTTCTCTTTAACTTCACTTCTTGTTTGTCTGTCTGTCTGTCTGCTACAAATCTTGTAATCGAAATTTAACACACTTCTACTTATCCTATCGATCTGAAATTTTGCATACTTGTTAAAAGTTGGAGAAAATGCATGAATCAAATGTCAAAATAAATTATTTTAAAAAGTAATATAAATATTTTTTTTAATATTAAAAAAATTGAAAAAATAATTTTGTCAGCTACAAATCTTATGACTGATATTTGACACACTTTTACCTGTCTAATTGATCTGAAATTTTGCACACTTGTGTGAAGTCAGAGGCAATGCATGAATCAATTAATAGAATAAATAATTTTGAAAAAAAATTTTATCTATTGAAAAAAATTTATATATTAAAAAAATTCTAAAATTATTTTTTTAATATTCGAAAATTAAATGAGAAATTCATGGTACATCTTTAAGATTGGAGACATTGGATTCTTTGGAAGTGTTGTCTTTAAAAAGTAATTTTTAAACGTATATTATTTAACTCTAAAATGCTGAATGGCGTTAGAAGCATACATGTATATATTATGCCTTAAATGCGCCCATGGAGCTAAAGAAGCAGTCGAATTCCAAACAAGTTTATATCATCGTTGGAATATGTATGGCATACGTATGGCGGACACTGGCCCGGCTATAATTTATCTTTCAATTTCAATGGAGGAAGTCCAATGATTAACATCCTGAGTGAGACCTGCGAGCAACGCTGGCTGGCACTGTCTGACGATTGTGGTCTGGGAGTCTCGCTGTTTTTTAACGAGTGTTACTTAAAAGCTGCAAACTTCTATGAAGTTTGGCGTCAGGTTATGATCAATTTCAAGTTCTTAATATTTATTATCTGTTCCACTGATGCTGAATGAAGTGCAAAAGCTTCCAGATAGCTATAGACAACACCTGAAACGAATTGCTAAAACTGCTCCAATATTTGCAGTGTATTTTCTGCTACAAGAATTATAACATTGTTTAGTTTCCACATTGTCGACAGTCACGTCACGTCTAGCACGGTTCGAAATGACCTAGAATCAGCATCACAATCTCATCAAAATAGGAATCACGATCTCAGCAGAATAGGAATCACGATCTCAGCAGAATCGGCATTACGATCTCACTAAAATAGGCATTTCGATCTCAGCAGAATCGGCATTACGATCTCAGTAGAATAAGCATTACGATCTCACTAAAATAGGCATTACGATCGCAGTAGAATAAGAATAGATATTAGGATCTCAGCAAAATAGGTATTACGATCTCTTTCGAATAGGCAGTCAGATATCATTAAAGCGTTAGCAATCCTGTCAATTACAAATAATAAAACAGGCGAGTCGAGTTTTCACAGCCAATATTTCAGCGAAATTCAATATAAAAAGTTTGAACTTGACTTTTAAAGGATCTTTGTTTTTGTAGTTACTGTAGAATAATATTATCGTGTTGAAGTTTTAACCATCATAATGATAACTTCGTCATCGCCATGCCCAAATAAATCTTTCTCTGTTGTAAAAACCCTACTTCGCTTAAGGAATTCAAATGCTTGATAAACTTTATAATTCCTGACCATACATGAAATCTAAAGAGTTTGTAGAATCAAAATTCCATCAACGGAGAAAGTATGATCATAATTCAAGTTTTTTCTTTATCCCAGCAATCCTGGGTTCATTCAATGCACGTCTTGATAAGACAGAGGTTGGTTTTAATCGGTGCTGAAATGACGCTGGCAACCTACAAAACCTGCACTCATGCATTGCCGGTGATATCTAGTATTCGGTAATCGTATATTGAACCGACACTCTAGAAGAAAGGTCACGAAACACGTGATGTTAGTCTTTATTAACGTGCGGAAAATATAGGTCGGCATTAATGAACCGATTTTACTAATATGGACGATCGCATGAAATGATAAAAAGTAATACAAGCAAACAAAATTAAAAATTGCGAACAATATATAATTGCAAGCAAACTCCATTTTAGGAAATCATCAATTAAATAAAAAAAAAACCCTGAGATAACATGAATCAGAATTTCGTTACAGCCTCTCATCCACATTATTCACATCATATCCTAAGCTGTAAGTGTGTTTTCACCCAAATAATCACTTAACGAACATAATTTTAACAATCGCTCGTATTGAACCTAAAATTTCGACGATTTTTTTTGTCGAAACCTTCTTTTGTTTACAAATGCATAAGAAAAAACAGTGCAACTCGTAGCCAATGCCAACATTCTTCAAGGGCTAACGAGTCGCAGTGTTTTCGCCCATTAACAAGCTACATAACTTTAGGCCTAAACGCCCTTATTATCTTGGCCATCAGATATATTATATA
The DNA here is from genome assembly GCF_000764305.2 of Hyalella azteca. Lineage (NCBI taxonomy): Eukaryota > Metazoa > Arthropoda > Malacostraca > Amphipoda > Hyalellidae > Hyalella > Hyalella azteca. The sequence goes on from NW_025933952.1 coordinate 203,854, forward strand.
GATTTCACGTTACCAAGGAACAACCAATCGGTGGGCGGCCGTGATTCGACCAAGATTAGTCGTGAGAGAGCAGCTGGTGGCTGATAAGAGATGGTTGACTGAGGATCTCCTATCTGTGTATTTGGTGACGGGCCACTCAAGACAGAGACTCCTTTATTATGTAAAAGCTGATGATACTATGTAACCACTTACTGTGAGCTATATAGTTAGGCCAATTGGCCTCTGAGCATCAGAGGCCAATTGGATTAGTGATAATATCTTTACTAGGTCAAGAAGGCTGACTGTAAACTGATATGCTGCACTGGGACCGTGTAGTTTTGTTACTCGTTTTGTATTTTAAATGAATGTTCAAACTTCAAACCATCTTTCATATTTAATTCAACGCTTCACTCACTTTGAGTTCTTGTTAAATAATAAGCTGGCCAATAATTATCAGCAGTTATAAATCAATTTTGAACTATAGACTTCAAACATGAAAAAATTTAATGAAAGTGAACAATAATCACGTCCGCGAAACTTCACTTGCTATTTGGCACAACAAGCTTGTCTACTGCTAATGACGTCAGCTTGGCACTGAACATCGCCCGCCACTCCCACACCACCTCACCCCTCAGAGGCCGCGGCGCCACTGAAGGAGAGACCCACACCAGCCACACGCCTATCAGCATTGACAGTAAAAGTGTGTGCAGATGTACTTCTTCCCACACTTCAAATGCTTTCCTTATATTTTAGCCTATCTATAATATACTTTTCATGATCTAGTAGCAGTTAATTTGAAAAATGGCCTCTATCGTACATTTCCATAATAATAGCTTGCAGAAATTCTTTTTGTTTATGTCGGGGGGTGTGTCTATTTTTATCGGAATGGTTGTTTTCTTGGTAACGACTCCAACGCTCACATGGGCAGGGCTCTCTACGTTAGTTTAATAATTAAGAGAGAGGAAAGACATGTCTTTCTTTCTATTAATAAATTCAACCCTGGATGGACAATTTGCTCTGATTGTGAAGTTATGGTCAGTTGGAGATTAACGAATCAATACGAATGAAGACAATTAAACGAAATTCAATATTAACATACATGATGTGGCGTTCATTAACATTTATATTAATTGCATATTATAGATTTTTTATATAATCCTTAACTATGGATGTGTTTGCACATATTTTTCATAATGGTTTCATTGGGAAGTTCATTGAAATTTAGTTTTGTATCCGAAAACATACGGATACAATTTTTCACAAGCTTCAAGGCTAAGTTCATTCATCGTCATCGCTCGGGTGACGCTGTCATTTATGTACAGGTTTCAATTTACGCTTGTTTACCCGATTTCAGTCTTCAATTTTAACCCGATCTCAGTGTCCAATTGTTTAATCCGATTCCCGTTTTTCTTTTGCTTGACCAAATTCAGTTTTAAATGTTATAACATTATTGAAAAATTTTGTTATTCAACACTATTTCAGTTGCTATCCCAAGCTGAGTTTCCAACAATTTGACCTGACTTCAGTTTTCATTTGTTTGACTTGATTTAAGATTGGTAGCACGGAGAGAAGCTATTTGTTATTCAAGTCTGCAGCTCGCTATGAAAACATAATCAATAAGAATGTTATTGCTCATTCCGGCCACTTCTCAGGTCAGTTAAAAAATTGCTCTCGCTTGCTCTATCCTCAGGGTCAGTTAAAAAATTAGAACTGTTGTGCATATGTCACCAGCCACAACATTAATTGGTTTTCTAACTTAGAAGCGAATCCTTTTTGTAAAAATAAAGTTTACAGACTATCCATCTTCAAGTTGTGGGTATGAAACACTTTCTGAGTTAGTGATACGACAAGAGAGCGTTCATCTTGCATGATTACCGTTGATTCCTATTTCATAGATTTTCAGTTAGGAAGAACTCGTAGGTACCTCCATTCCATAAGCAGGCGAAACTCTTTCAAGTTTGTTTGGAATCAATATACAAAAGATATCAGAGAATCCGCCCTGCATTCTAGTTAGGGCATTTCATTTCATTCTTCGCTGTTCCATGATCAATGTATTTTTTTGCTGGTCTTCGTTGTATGGTTTGATCGTGGTTTGTGATTTGAATCGTGGTACGTGGTTCGAATTTTACCAACAACTCATTTATATGAACTTTTACACGCATTTATTTTAAAGAGACATTCGAGAACAGTACTAGTATGTTCGCTCTGGCCGCCGGCTAATATCAAAACAATAAAAAAATGGCTCCATCCTCAGAGTGCTAATATGTCTGTTGCGCCACTCGTGACGTACTTCAGTTTTGTCAGTCAGACTATGTGCTCGCATCCTTGCTAAAAAATTAGTCTTTTTTGTGTTGTCTGCACCTAATTCACAACTAGAGTACAATGTAGGGTATATCGTCACTTGATATTGGTGAAAGGTATTCTTTTTTGCTTTTGTTTTTGGTGGAATTTTGAACTCGGTCATGCTGAACGTAACGAAGGGAGTTACAAGTTAGTGCAATAAATCGAGTGTTTACTCCAAAAAATTGCAGGTAGTATTTGAATTTTTTAAATCCTTTGCCTAGAGTAGTTAGACCGGATTTCTGATCTATTTGATCACTTTCATGTGGCCATCAAAATAAATTTTCTAACCATTAATTTTTGTGCCATGAACGTTCCTCGTAAATACGTAGAATCTGTGCGTTAATATTTGAAAGGTAACAGATAAACAGGAACCGGTTTGTTTGCCTTAGAGATATCAATGCAGATTATAATAATTTGAATCGAAAATTTCCTTCCCGTATCAATTTTGACATGGACCAACCATACACAAGAAAGCGTAAGACGAATTCAAGTTTTTCAGTTAACAAGACTTAATAAAGTTAAGTACCCGAAGCACTTAAGAAGTTTAAACATATTGTACAAGTAACTCACGTAAACTTCCTGATTTGAAAGCTCAATAAAAAGAAATAATAAAGATATCAATACAATATAAATACATTACCTGATTTTTTGTATCATTTACTTTTGAAAATGACATCGTACAAATGACAGCCCCATTGTCAATGCATTTACTTAGTTCCGTTCAACTCGCTGAAGCAAATCGAAAGAAAGGCGTTGGCAATGGCTTAAATTGAAGTATGTTGTTCTTCAAATGAAGTAGGGTTTTTACCAGCCATTGTAACCAATTGATTTAAGATTACCCCATGAAAAATCACATGGAGCCAAATCGGGGGATCTGGCCGGCCAAAGAAGTTCACTCGAGGATACGATGCGCCCTGCAAAACAGCCATTAGAAAAGTACACCTCGAAAGCAAACGCACGCTGCTCACTTGTCCAATGCATAGTGGCAGCTGACTAGGTGGGACACAAAACTTCATGACCGACCTTGCATTTCATATGGCTGACTTCGCGCCCTTTTCTCACAACATCTGGCTGTTTGGCGCGAAATACCAAACGGGAAGTTTCCGTCAATCACTCTGTACAAACATACGAACATCTTTTTTTGTGCTCAATCGGAAGACGATTAGTTCGCTATTTAAGTGTAGCTATACTTCACCATGGAGTTTCAAATTTTTTGTCTTTTGTGCTACATGTTGATTATATGTAATGAGTATGTATAATTATGAACTGCATTTAAATAAGGAGATCGTTCTTCTCCAACATTTATATCGTTATTGTAAAAACACCTGATATATGTGGTGGTGGTGGTGGTGGTGGTATGGTGGTGGTGTGGTGGTATGGCGGTGTGGTGGTGGTGGATGTGGTGGTGGTGGTGGTGTGGTAGTGGTACCTCTTAATTACAAACCAAATTGAAAAATAATTGAAAAAGAAATAAAATGATGCGAAAAATATGAGATTGTATTCGATGTATGTTCGTATTCAGGGCATGACTAGATACAAGGTAATAAATACGTAGGTAATAAAGCGTATTTTTTACTTGCTATGACGTCACGGTGGTTTTCACTGGCACAAATGATCCCGGTAGTTCTAAGACAGTATCGCTAAGTTAAGACGGCAAGAGATGACTCACTCAGTAACACCTGCGCCAAACAACAGCAGTGACGGCATGATGGAGGTCGTAACAACCACGAAATGTTCAACTACTGACTAGTCAATATAATCACAAGGCATTATAGATGCGTGACCATTTTCTGTGATGCAAAAGAAAATTATTTGGCAAATTGTTTCGTCGCCCGCAGCGATCGTCGCCATATCTATATCTGTCCACTCAGTTGCCAGTTGCCTCAGCCTTCTTTTGTTTGTTAGCCATAAATGACTCAAGAGGCCAGCCCTAGCTGCCTAACATGTCATAGAATTAGATCCTATAACGAAAATGATTTAATTGCTAGAGAATACAATTAGGCTATAACATTACACCTTACACAGCAGTGACAGCACGGTAACTGATTGGTATGAATGCGTTTAGTTTGTTTACATGTTAATTTAGAATGTTTACACATGCATATATTCACATTGATTACACATGCAAAATTTGAATAATGTATCTGCATTTAAAATAATTAGGCCATTTTGTCAGTAAACTTTCGACAGAGCTAATAAGGGGAACTACTTTTTAAAATCTTCTTGAAACTTCTCATGAAGAATCAGATAGATTAGTTAGTCATCAATACGGAGAAGAAAACGACCGAGAAGAATACTTGAAGAAAATTTACATTAACATTGGATACTTTGTTAATTTGGAATGATGTCGTTAATCCATTATTTCGCATTAGCAAATCAACTTCATTTTTCATAACGGCCTTTCGAGCATACATGCAAATAATACGGCTGTCCACCATTTAAAAAAAATCAAAATTAAAAAATAATTATTTAAATTTGTTACAGAATGTTTCGTACAACAGTCTGATCTTGACTTCAAATCATTAATTTAAATCTAGTCCGAGAAGTTGAGGACCAAGTGATTATATTTATTGATCAAATAAACATTTCAATAATATTAAACTCGATGAAATCATGTCCTGTCATCATTATTATGGTACGAGGATTTGGAGATTCGTAATTAATAGAATTTATTTCCCTTGCTCGATTTCCTCTTTCTTCTTCTTGTCTTTCTGATCTTTGTTTTGATCTTTATTGAGTTTCTTGTTGATTTTCTTTGGCTTAAATGCAGACCAGTCGAGTTGGTTGACCAGGTCAGGCTGTGGTGGTCGAGGTTTGCAGCCTTCCAGCAGATGAGGCGCTACCACCGAGTACCATTGCTGCCCGGTGAATGTACAATTAATAAATTAGGAATGAATTAATGGATTAATTACAATGAATTAATTAATGCATTGTAAAATAGTGAATGAAACTAAGCTCATTATTAAATTCTGTTAATATAAACGTCTGAATTGTGAGGTGAAAATTGGCTTCCATGGAAGAGAATTGGTCAAACATGGTCTGATAATAATAAAGAGCGTGCAATCAGACCATGATTGAGCGTACAAAGATACTTTCGTTACTACAAAATTATTATTATTTATGATTTTCCTTGATATGAATGATGAAATTATATTGAGGATGAAATACATCATCTATGATCCTGAAATTACATTATTAATGATTCTCCTCGATATGAAAGTCCTGGCGATTCACTTCTACCAATTTCTCAATAGCTCAAGTGACGAATGAAAAACAAATAAATTATAAGTTTATATTCAGAGGCAGTCTTGTCTTAAACACGTATCAGATTATACCTGCATATTTTATTCTGAAATTGGCCGAAGCACCATATTTTTGACTTAACTAATGTGGCGTTTTAATATTTATTCTAAGCTCAATTCGCTAAAAGTCGTTATTTTATCTGACCTTAGCCCACGGGGTGAGGCCGATCCCGGCAACAAGGAAGTGCCACTGTGGCATGCCGAGGTGCACGAGCATCACCCGCCAGTAGGAGGCCACGTCGACGGCAATGAGGTGCGGCCGGAGACTTAAGTCCAGCAGCCACAGCGACCCGTCCAGCACCTGGTCACCTCGGCCTGGACTCACCAGCACCACCCGTCCTGGAAGGTAATTGGCATAGACTGGTGCCAATTAATAATTGGAAACCTAGTGCCAGACCAATGATTATAATTATGATTATAATTAGCCGGGCGCCAATTAAATATTAAGAAACCTAGTGCCAAAGCAATTATTATAATTATGATTATATATATCGATGAAAATCGTGATAATTAATTATCGATGAAAATGATTCATGCTAACTGCAGTTCAAACAAAAGCCTGTCATGAAACATTTCTTGATGTCAAGTTAATTTCAGGTTAATTACGCAGCAAGTTCGATTTAACTAAACAGTTCCCTATCGTTTAATAATTTGACATTTTAATTTCTTCACATACTGGCTATTTCTCATACAAAAGCTTCTGGCCCCAAACACACGTTAAGGTGTTTCTATTTAACTAGTCTCTATATATATTTCAATATCACGTGCTTTCACACCGCATTAAATATTCCATGCTCTCACCGTTGCCTTGGCAGCTGTCGACTTCAAACATCCTTGACGTGCTGAAGCTTGGCGGATGTTGAGCGACTTGGTTCCTCTTGGCAGCTGTGGTCGCTGCTGCTCCAGCTGCTGCTCGAGCCCCGACGCTTGACCGGTCTTGCCCGCTCTGTGGAAAAAAAAACAGGTAGGTAAAAACAGGTATTTTTACAGAAACAGGTATTAAAATAAAAACCGGTTTTATGCAAAAACAGGTTTTATGCAAGAACAGGTTTTATGCAAAAACAGGTTTTATGCAAAAACATGTATTTGTGCAAAAACAGGTATTTGTACAGAAAGAGGTATTAAAAGAAAAACAGATTTTATGCAAAAACAGGTATTATGCAAAAAACAGGTTTTATGCAAAAACAGGTATTTTGCAAAAAACAGGTTTTATGCAAAAACAGGTTTTATGCAAAAACAGGTTTTATGCAAAAACAGGTTTTATGCAAAAACATGTATTTGTGCAAAAACAGGTATTTGTAAAAAACAAGTATTTGTTAAAAAACAGGTATTGACACAAAACAGGCATTTATGCAAAAACAGGTATGGTAGGACGAGTAAAAGGAGGGTATAAGATAGAATAAGTCGTAAAGAAAGGACTAACTTAAGTACAGTAGTTTACCGAGACATTAGAAGATATGAAATAATGTAGCGGCAAAATCATTTGTAAAATACCTATGGACGTATTGGTCGATAAGGAAAGCTTTTCTTTCAAGGAATAATTAATTGATGATAAATATTTTTCAAAATAAAACCAAAGATGATTCAGCATTTTTTGCAATCAATTGCTTCAAATTTAAGTACAATAACTGAGATTCTAGAAAATTTAGTTGATTTTCATTTGGAACATGTAGAATTAGATATTCTCTGTGGATTATACAACTTTTCAAACATTTATTAAATTTTTTTAAACATGTTGTAATAAAGGTCACTCACATTCCTCCATACATTTACTTTCCCATTAGTTTGCTTTATTTACATCATATATGACAGATATCTGGCTATATTGCTACAAAAATATCATAATGAATGCCAGATAAATTTATCTAAACATCGGAAATGATTGAATGATCGCTCATCATTCGCTGACTTTTATTAATTTAAAGCTAAGTCGGTATTCATCACTCATGAAATTCGGCTAATAGGGGTTGTTTCATTTTCAAGGCACATAAATGAAATTCGGAAAATAGAGGTTTAATTAATTAATAAACATTAATATTTCCTTTTGCCTATGTCGCCTTTCCCCTGACCGAGGGAGGCTCCTGGGCGAGGGCGAGGTCAGTGGCCGAGGGGGCGAGAGGGTCGCCGCTGCCTCTGCCGGAGCCAAGTCTGTTGAGGCGACACAGCGGGTGGAACTCCAGGTTACCCAGAGGCAGCACCTTGCCTGGGACACATAAATATATTATTTAAAAAAATAAAATAAATAGCAAAATAAATATTAACAAAAAAACTTCAACGAATTCATGGTATACAATCTTTTTTTCAACGGACGGTAACTTAAAAGTTTTTTTTATGCGAACAGTATTGACAGGGTTAATTTATCATTAGAAAATGGTTCAAATAAAAAAAAACGAACAGATTTGAACCATTTTTCTGCGGATGGTTAATGTAATAATAAGGCATTTAGATATGAACAACATTGACAACGGTAAATTTTTCTTTAGATTATAGATTAATACTTTTTAATTCCACTGACAATAACTCTAGTCTCAATAGGTGGCACAGTCATGGTTGAACTAGTAAAACCATGGGTACAGTGAGCAATAGAGGTTGTATGCTGCAGAAATCATAGGGCATCATCGATGTTGAGCTTTGACAAAATGGCTTTGTTGAGATGAAAATAATTTGTAGAATTTTTAAGAATGGTATTGTTATTTCAGTTTTTAGTTATGTATGTTGCGTTGCGGATATTTACTAAGTAATTTCATATTGTGATGTACAGCCGGACACAAAATATGTTCCGAATTATGTTACTATGTGAATTCGTTGTGAATAGGTCGTGTAAAGATTCGAATACTGTTATTCATTATTTTTTGTATTATTTAAATTTATAATTGTATATTACATAGAGTTTTGTGTTTATTTCTAATATAATTTTGTTCATGGAATGGACAAATCTAAATATTATTCTCAAAATCTGAGACGGGAGCATTAGAAATTGTTACTGACCAATTCCTGGAAGTTATACTTGTAAAATTGGGTTTCGATTCGCGTGGGGATGATTTGACTGCAAAGGAGAGGAAAGAATAGTACTATGTGAGTGCTTAGTGAAACATTTATCCTGTCCGCTGATTTAGAGACTTCCTATGATCCGTCATGTCAAAACATGGCAAATGTTTTCAATTTATATGACACAATTTTATCATAATTTCTCGCGCAATTCCCCTAATAAATCATCACGGTCCAGCCAGACTTTAGACCGACGAAGAGAGGAGAACTTTCTTTAAAATAAAGTTGCGTAGCTTCGAGCCTGGCCAGCGTCCGACAGTTCGGCCGGCGATAGCGCTCTGTTCAGAAGACGATCTGTGGTAATTGACGGACTTCAGAAGCTGGCGCAGTTGCGCGTATTAGGCAGCCAGTAATTTAGAGTAACAACGTAACTTGGACCATCTTCGAGGCTACGGCACCGCTCGAAAATTAGGCGAGCTTCTTGAAGATAGAAACCGAACGCTTCGAAAGACTGAGACGAGCTCGCCAAAAAAGCTGGACGGGATTTTTGAACTATCCTGAATGTTAGTGAGTTGCATCAGGATTCACAAGGTTAAGAAGAATGGGAATGTTTTTTTTTTTCGCAGAATTTTGAGTAACTGAGCTTCAAAATAAATTTTATGTAGAATTGGAACTCAATTATGATAACTATCACAATTTATAACTAATGTAAAATAGTTTAAACTTTGATTGGAATGTTACTAAGAAAAATAAAAATTTATCCTCAGAGATTCGAATTCCATTACGATGCTCCGGCTCATTGCGGATCATCATCGATGGTTGAACAGATCCATCGATGGATGGATCTGCATTTTGGGGGTGGATTTTTGCGGTAACGAAGGACTTTTGGAGGGGGCTTCAAGTGACTGCAATTAAAACTTTGGCTCGAGGATGTCAGGGGAGTTGCAAGTCACGGATCTCTTGTTCAGACTTGCGGTATTTTTTGGTCTTCCTCAGCATCAATCTCCTCTAAAGCGTTTAGCTGTGGTGTTTCATTCGCTGTACAGAATTAGAAACGACTCACGAACCGTTGCGGTATGTACAATAACTTAAAATGACGTGGTAGATCACTGTACATCTAATGTTTAAAAATTTGTGTTATATGTTTTATAAAAATATTTCATAAAAAATCTTTTCTGTCGAAACATTTTTAACAAACGAAACTTAGAGCTTGGCAACGGACATAGTTTCTTGTCTGTGTAAATGTAAACGAATTGGTTTTGAATGTAAACAGTAATAATCGCAAGCAACATAAGCGTTTATCTACATATTTGTTACAAAAATTCTACGTTTTCAGATGTAAATTATATTTTTTACATCTAGAAAAATAATCATTGATTCACAACGTATAAATTTTTCGCTGCTAAAAAATAAAAATGCATAAAGCTAAAAGATATTTCTTTACAGGAAGTAAATCCACGTTTAATATATCATCCCTTAAAGATTGCTGGAAAGCCTGGCGTTCCAGCCCCGATTTCGGCGTTGCCATTGCTGTAATTAAGGTTTGAACTTTCCTAAAGATCATATCGTAGGATTACACATTAGAAACTTTCCTTATAAGCTTAACTAGGGATTTGCTCGAACTTGGCTTCCGGGATGAGGAGGTCCGTATTTCGGTCACAGAACTGGTGATGGAGAATTATGTCAATAGGATTACATGTTCCAGCGAAGAGCTCATGCCACCACTCCGCTAATTTTTTAAGTTCTGAAAAACGTGGAAATGCTCTTTTGAAATCCGTGTGGATCATTGAACCAGAGAGAAAACGTACCACTGTAGGAATAAAAATATTTGAAAACATTAGAGTGAGTAATGAGTGAGGTCATTAAAAAATATTTTAAGCACATAAAATGAATAATCTTCGGCGTAACGAAAAACTTTAGAGAAAACTGATGAATTAAATTACACTTTCATGCAGAGGAATTGTTGTAATAGGCTTGAAAAATTATAGCTGCATGCAAGCATGTTTCGGAAAAACTGAAGAAAATTGTCGCCCGGAATGGTCACGTTTTTCAAAAACTGCACGGTATAAATCTAGCACGGTATAAAAATTTGTTCTTGTGAGCGATGTATTCAGATAAACTTTCCTTTTAGTCGTTCCTATTACAAACCCAAACATTGCGGCGCAACGTTTTTAGTGATACGTCAATAAATCTCCAGTTTTACCGAACCCAACGCCATAAATGTGTCTCAACTTTTTTTCCTCGCCTCAGAAACTTTTTGGAAAACAATCGTAATTTCTGTTGATCCATCGAAAGCAGCCGCGAATGAAAAACAGCGTAGAAAACCTGCATCATTGCAGGTTCTTGGGCACGGACTTTTGGAACAGCCAAAGAAAAGTGGCAAATATGAAATTCAGCTTGGCAAACAATGGCGATCCGTGCTGCGAATGCCAAGCTTTATAATTTATGGCAGGCCGTATTGAGGAAGGCTTTGACGTGGCATGAAGGTATTTTGCCTTGAACATGTAATTTCTAAACGACGCCGCATTTCTCCAATACGAAGCCTCCTCGATCGGAAACTGGGAAACAATTGGAAGAAAACTCCGACACTGAGCCAAGTCTAGATGAGCTGTCATAAGCAAAGATAAAATTTAGCCTGATACATAATTATTACATATATCTTATTTCATCTGATTTCATCTGCATTCTTTTGATTCGATGATAGAAGCAAGGAATAGAGTGCCAGTTATTAGAATGAAAGAACAGTTATTTGAGGTGAGTTCTTGACCTAAAGTTTGTTTGCAAATTTCTGGATCTTCACACAACTGTCGAAGTATTTTATATAGGTAGTTGTAATTAACCGTATTTCCCAAATCTACATATGTATGCGACTTAATAAACAACATCATATGTAATATTTAGTATTTACTTATATTAACCTCAAGCAGAGTTTAATCACTCATTAGATTATCTTATAGGATGCGATTATAATCTTCCTTTAGGGTTTAGGTCATTGTACCAATATTTCATCGAATCCTCAATTCAGAGCTACTGAGTTAGTCCATTTATTACATATTGTGGAGGACAACAAATTATTGTTCGGCTAAGTTGAGTTTCAACTCTCCAATTATTATCGGTCAAGTGGCTTCACCTTTTATTCTTTTTTAGATTTGATTTTAGATGTCGACTTAACACTTTACAAATGTAGAAATGCTCATTACGCCAGAACGTTAAGAACAAACTGCATTTACTCATCCATCATGGCTGCATTCCAACGTACCTCCCCACAAGACACCTGACATTAAACCAACGTTGGATAATTGTTATTTCGACGAAAACAACTCGAAATAAACGTTATGTAAACGTTATTTGTCTGCATGTACCATCACCTGCAGTAGAGTAGTTCCAGGTGAGACTGATGCCGTCGGTGGTGGCGTACAAAGCCCGTAGAGTTTGTGGCAGCTGCACGGCTTGTCGTTGCTCCCACGTGCTGATGGCACCACGTTCGACGCCCGGCCGAACCACGACGTTCACTCCTTGTACTCCGGGTATCTTGTCTGTATAAATAATAATAGGTTATCACAATGCAAATGACGTTCAACCAACGTTTAATTAACGTTGGTTAAACGAAATAACGGGTAATTCAACGTCAGATGTCTGCTTTGTTATTATGTCCAAAAAGATGCAAACTTGTTTACCCACAACATCAGTTGAGAGCGTTTCTAGCACTGATAAGACATTTTTCTGGCCAAACTGGGATATTTATGACCCTCATACGCGCGAAATGTGCATCGTTGTTTGAAGAAAGTCACATTGACTAATCTGAGTGTTGTGGAATCATTTTTTTACGGCTGGATAACGTGTTTAGATAATTTTATTAGGTTTATATTAAAATAACGAAATTATATGGTTGATATTTTGAATGATTTTATTTGGTGTCAAACTTGTGCCATATTTTTTGCTGTGTACCCATGATCGAACTGTGATTTGACCAAAATTGCCCAGATGATAATTGTTCTAATTAAAATAATATGTCATAATTAAATTACAAGAGGAGTCTATTGTTTAGCGGTTTGAATTAATCGTACAAACATATTGCTCCTGAGAAACTCAATGTTGATCACAAAAGTTTAAAAGAAAACTATTATGCTTGTGCTGGAATTAAAACAAACGACGAGAATAGTTCTAGTGGGTTGATTCATGCATGGAAAATTGACAATTGTTATTTTCAATATTTTGTTTCACATAATAAGTTTTTATTATAATTTCAAAAATTCATAATTAACTTCATCAATTCAGATAAAATGTTTTGAAGTGTGATTCTATAAATTACTCACTGAGTGTATGAACGAGGTCAAAGGTGATACTCACTGAGGGTCTGTACGAGGTCAAGGGTGAGGTCGGTCACTAGACCGCTGTCCCGAGGTCGCGTCAGCTGACTGCTCTCCGCGCACTTCATGATTTATTTTAATACATTCAAGATTTATAATCAATCTCCATAGATTACTTTTATTTATTCATATACATTTCTATATTTTCTTTCATTCTATTTCTATATTCTATATTATTTATTTCTATATATTCGAGGATATTTCTCTAATTTGCGTAAATTAGTCTATCCGCTCACTTTTTTAATAAATAATTTGTAAACAGTATTGTAAGCGAACACCGAAGTTCAGAGCTTTATTCAATAAAAATACAACATCGTGAAACCAAATTACACGAGTATAAGAAGAGTAATACGACAACGTGTAAGGAATTTATTCATATGTGAATGTCATACACATGCATAAACTAATTACAAAATACTTACAAGAACAGTAGTTCTAGGTCTTGAACGTACAAGAACCGAGCCAATTCTAATGACAGTCATTAGTTCTAAATCGAAGTAACTTACTAGAATAAACTATATGTTATACAGAATAAGATGTAGCTACACATGAGCGCTACAACAGAAATTGCTTTAATAAATTGCGTTAATAGTTATTTTTCAATATAATATATAAAGTGCAATTCGTAATTTTAATTATATTTTTCTTCTGGTTTTAACATCTGAGCACACGGAACAATTTTTTCAGTTCATTTAGATAATAACTTGAAGCTACGGTGGGTTTATTGTTTGTTTTTGAAAGATTTTAAAAGCTTCTATCTTTTGGGTGCTCGATGACTGACTTCATGTTATTAGGTTATTAGTATATAATTAATTGTTTTCAACTTAAAAATTCGTAATTTCAGTCAAAAAAGTTTTGATTACACATTTTCAGACCACCATTACTACATTGAATTCAATTTTATCCTAGAACTTGAGTTTTAATACAAAGTTTTATAATTTTAATTGAAACATCGCTACGGCCTGTGAATTTTAATATTATTCGAAATGAAATGGATAAATGTGATATTCTACACTAAAAAATTTTAAATTACAGTGATTCAAATTTAAAGTGCTGGATTTAGGCTAGTCCTGCATTTTATTAATATTATTTATCATAATAGAAAGAATAAATTCACAAAGCGATGAATATTCAAGTCTTAGAATAATAAATAATATGATGACAGGTAAGAGAAAACACTATTTTAAATTTCGAACAAGAGGATTTAGATAGTCTAGAATTATATTTATAATCAAATATTCAATTAATGCTGAACAAACATGGTTCTTTAGGGATTACTAATTGCAACATGAAACATTGTATTGCTTTCAACCAATGAAAATGGATCGTTTATCATATTTCTTGATTCAACTCGCAGAGTTTGCTCGTCGCTCGTGTTCATTTCGGTAAATGTCGGTAGCACGCCGTTGATTTCTTATACTCCTGCTGGTGAAGTTGTAACTTCAAGATAAATAGTTCAACACTTACTCTAATAATCGTTCGACGAGTCATAATATTTGTTCAAACATGATAACGATGAACGATGAAAATACTACCGACTAACCATCGCCGCAAGCACAGCTCAACTATAGCGTCTCTGTCGCCATGGCAACTGACCACGCGCGTCAGTTTCAGCTGATCGTTCGTTTATAAAATAAAGTATGTCATTATGTCTATAAAGCCATGTTGTTAATATAATATGTATCGGAGAATCCAAAAATACAATCGAATAAAATGTAAAGCTTGTATACCCAAAATCAGTTAAACGTATGCTGAATGAGAAGTGTTCATTCAAGACTAAGAATAGAAAGTAACATTGCCAATTAATTGGGCGGTGTATAGGAGGAAAAAATGGAACCCAGAAGGAAGCAACAGCAAAATCTCATTATGAACTTATGTACAAAGCCTCTGAGGTGCTATATGTTTGACTAGACTACCAGATTTAATTTAATGTGAATGAAGATTCGTGCAATCTATGACAGTGTTTGCGACGTGTTATTTTAAAAGAAACTGTCAGTAAAAATATGAATTTTCAATGCGAGTTGCACCATCGAACATTTTTCTCGCGGATTCACAATGTCAAAATTTAATTATAATCGGTGAAACATTCGGTCTGTTCGAATGTATCCAGGAATATTTGTTTAGCCCTATAGAAAATATATCTGCTTGCTAGTTTGGTTCAAAGATTCTCTAGCAATATTGTAAAACTCTAACTTTTGTCGCAGAAACAATACTTGAACACTGAGAGCAAGAAAAAAGTAAAACGCAAAAAGCGCAGTGCGCGGTCTTTCAGCCCCGGCTCAGTGATTGACTTGGTAGGGAATTGTCCGCGACACTTCAATTTTTGGCTTGCCTCGGTACGCGATGAATCGATCTGTGAATGCAATGCATAGAATTGAATTGCATCTTCAAACGTCAATTTTGTAGGGCAACGTTTACGGTGAAATGCGTTCAGAATGGGATAGGAGTGCGGGAAGAGAGCGGGTGGCAGAGAGACCCTGCGAGAACAATATTTCTGATCGGAGGCTGGAAAACTGAGTGAGATTAGGGGAATAAATTTATTGAAAGCCCTGTACAAAAAGGTAGGAAGGATAGAAAAATACACCAATATTCAGATATGGCACATCGTTGTTTAGGAGCGAGCAATGAAAGTAAATAATTCAGTTGTTGGTGATATTCACTGCATCCGCATATTTTAATATGTAGTCTTCATTCCTAACTACTGAAAATCATCCTATGTAGAAGTAGGCAAAGCCTTTTTGAATCGAAATATGTGTATATTCATGGCTTGCGACTGGTGCACGGAGACCGAACTGTTTGGTGAGGGACCATTCCTCTATCGTGATGATTTATCTTGGATATTTACTTATTCATTGAATATTTCTGTTAAAATATTGTGCTTGTATCAACAATTCTATTTTGTTGTATAGTTTACATATGTTCATCTGTATGTTTTCAGAAACCGTTTGCGGAATGTCAAAGAAAGAGTCAATCGTTGAGGCATTTAATATCCTGCCATGCGAAAATTCTACAGTGATGAAAGATTGAAACGAAAGTCGGCTAATAAATTTATGTTACAGTAGAGGTCGTCTTTATACACTGCTAATTATTATAGATTTCATTCGCTTTTTTCGATAACCTTGTGCAGTGATTGGTAAATCTTTAGTTTTGATTAAGTAAAGTATTCAGAACTACGTAATACCCGTCTCCCCAACACGATAACTATTCTTGGGACGATTAATGCAAAGATTATGAAACATCAGACGATCTTGGATGCAATAAACACATTGAAATAAGAAATGTATAATGCAAAGATTATGAAGCATCAGACAATTTGAAATGCAATACACATATTGAAATCATAATACTTTTCTATCCAACTCTGCCTTCAATTTATTGCTACGCTATACCGTCATCAGTCTCTCCAATATACCAAGCAACGTACACCAAACTCCGAACGCTGCGAAAAAACACAAGAACGAAGGTATCCCCACGAAGGTATCCCCAGCCTTATGGATTTCCGAGGCTCATCGTTCCTCGCTTCGTTCCCTCAAAAGAAAAGGAACAATCGTCTGCTTCTGATCCATTACGACTTATCCCGACCGTAATCATCTTCTCACTATTTTGCTGACGACAGCAAAAATTCCTGCGTCATCTCAGCAGACGTGCGCTGACAGAAGCTCGAGGGAGGAGCGTCAGCTGCCAACTGATTAGTCTAATTATCAATTTTATGTCCAATTTTGCCGAGACAGATTATCATTACGCCATTATTAGATCTTATGGGTTTTGCCGGGACTTTTTCAGAGAAATCCGAAGTGTCAATATCGGAAAGAGGAGACGTCTTAGTCGCTTTCTTTATTTTCAACGATCTGAGTAGAGATGATTGTGAATGACGCGTCTGACGAATAATTAATTTAACGGAATTGAAGTGATGTGTAATGGATCATCGATATTTCAGGGGGAGTGCAAGAGGTCTTATGCGGAGATAAATTGCACTTGAAATTGCTTTTAAATGCACCTATAGGTTTTTATCTCTTCAACAAGAGGCAAATATACTTTATCGGGGACTATTTAATAAAAAAAACCATCGGTTTCCTTAAACATTTAAAGAATAACTATAATAAAAACAAATGATAGATCCGAGAATACAAATAATACAAGAATAAAAACGAGTGTTCTCTATGCTCTCGTTCATACATTTTTCTCAAGATTTGGAGCCTTTCTGTAATATAAAATCACATCCAAATTTAGAATTAGTAATAATCAATTAAACACTGAATACAGAACCTTATACACACACAATATACAAATGAATAAAAAATATAACTCAGTACTCACTGCAGTGAGTGACAGAGATCGAATTTTCTCGTCGACGAACACGTAAAGTCACGGACGGACAGTCGGACAGACAGACAGATGGACAGACGGACATGACCAGCACAATAGTGCATTTTTTCAATAAATGAGAAAATACGCTAAAAACATGTATTTCTATAAATTAACGATAACTATTTAAGCGCCACTAAATTTATACGCACATTGCAGTCACAAATATAACCAGAACCAATGCAAACACTCACCTCTGTGGTGGATCAAGCATCAATGGTAACTAAGAAACCATTCACGGGCGAAGTCATATCGGTGGTAATTCAAACCTTGAAAGGCCAAATTATACGAGTCTTATTGCAATCCATTACAGCATTTAACTGTAATATGTTAAGACTTAAACAAATATTTATTTTGAATTTCAGAAAATACTGAAATTTTCGTCTGTAGGCTTACAATATCACGTTGCTGTGACGTCATGATTACCATCATGACGTCACGATTACCATCCAGCCATGACGTCACGATTACCATCCAGCCATGACGTCACGATTACCATCTAGCCATGGCAATCAATCTTCAAATTAGCCTTATATGAATCCTTTACGTATGTTCATGAAATTCACCTTCTGAGATAAATATGGAAATTTTATGAAATTACCAGTAACAGAAAAATGTACAAAAGAAAACAGAAAAATGTGCTGTTTACAATAGGTTAGCAATTCGGAAAAATAACAGATCAGGAGGAACCAAGTATCAATAATTGTCCATTTGTTTACCGGATAGAATCAGACACAATATCCAGGGAACAATTGCCATGAACTATTATCTTTATAAGCCATAAATTCCAAACGCAATTCTCAAATGAGAGTTTTGTAAACATTCCGGCAGTCGGAGTTCTTTCATTTGCATTACATTATTCGAATAGCATTCTAACTCGGGGAGCTGGTGTACAAGCATCGGCCGCGTCCGCTCGGTAGCGCTGTAATCAGCACCTCAGTATGCCACGCCGCGGACTGCCAGATGAGAGTTTTTCACCAAACATTTGTGTGAGTGTGAGTGTGTGTGAGTCTGTGTGAGTGTGTGTGTGTGTGTGAGTGTGTGTGAGTGGGTGTGTGTGTACAAAATGACCGCTCAGTCCCGGCACCAGATAGGCATATAAGACCGCCGCTCTAATTTAGATTAGTGCTGGAAAATCTCATGACAACAAAATAGTGGATGGGGCAGAGGCGCGTTGGCGCGCAAGAAATGGACGCCAGGGTAAACATGATATGACTTTCGGCGGATGGTGTCTGTTTCGTATGAATAACTTGAGAGATGAAATCAAAACAGTTGCTAAGCCTGCTCAGAGCTTTGAAAATTGTCCTAAAGAATGCGTGTTCGAATTTCTTTGCTGCAGGAATACTTTCAGTTGGTTTACAAAGCCGATTCTTAGCACCAGTGGGGAAGGGTCGTTGTCAAAAATTCGAATAAAAATAATGATAATGCTCTTCGACTAAGAATTTTGTAAAAATTAATTAATTATATTAGTTATCATCACCATCATTCAAACTGTTATAGATTATTCGCTCCAAACAGTGTCCAGATACGAAACAAACAGTTAACAGATCAGAAAATAATGTGTTTAATTTAATTTGCATTTAAATTCGAGACAAAATTTCCAAGGTTTACTTGTGTGCACGAGTTTGACCACTGCGATCACATTACACTGTTTCGCCTCGCCTCGTCAGGGCAATAGTCCTGGCAAGTTCTGAGAGCTTGCAGGGCTCTAAGCTGTCTTACAGTTCTTCAATCAGCGGCAATTGCCGCTTGAGCTCCAAAATGATCGTCTTTGGAACGTTTGGTGTCACTCAGCCCCTATTTTCCCTTTGGTAAACCGACTTCTTCAAAGCAGACAATGGATCCTCTAGAAGTAATCTTAACTTTGTCGCTTGGTTTTTGTCTGGTGTGCTGAGCTTATTCTGGGGCAAGAGCTTTCAGTGGCTGCCGGAAGCGCTCATGTTTACCAACACTGGAAGGAAGGCGCACTTACGCGCAGAATTAAAATTGTGCTAAATTTTTACGCCTGGATTATAATTTCAAGGCAAGAGAATGCCTTCACATGCAAATTTTATGTCTCGAACTCCAACGTTGAAAGATAAAGAATTTCAACAAACTAAATTTGATCTAAATTAATTCTACATCACTAGTTTAACACGATGCATGATACTGTAAAAAATAATTAATTGGAAAAATGCGCAAATTTCAAATAGCCCGCAAACCAAGAAAAGAAATTAAATTTTTAATTTTTTTTAATAAAGAAATTTTTTTACAGATTTGTTGGGCAAAAGAAAATTAGTTTGTATTAAATTTCACAAAAAAAGTTTAAATAACGAGGATTATTATTGTGATGCTGTCTAGAATTCATAAAACGATCTCTTAAGGCCCGGTAAATTGAGAAATGAGCAATTATCTCCTATTTTGGTTGCTCATTCTGATTTTAAGTTGTAATTTTTAATACGAAATTAATAAGCCTATATTTATTTATATTTGCACACGGATGCGATGAACTAGGAATTGAATTTTGATAAGAGTTGGTGCCACTTTTCGTAAAATCTTAACCCGCCAATGAGATAGTGACAATTTGAATTTCATAATATGTTTCTACGAGTTCAATTGATTGATTCAACTAATAATCTTAAGTATTCAGAGAAAACTTAATTTTAGAACGATTGCTTGTACTCGTGATGATTTACTCATTTTATTTTGTGGAATGTAATTAGCTACACAAAAAAATAAAAAAAATTAATTTCATACAAAAAACAAGTCTCGAATCTATCAAACTTAATAATCAGGACACGTGCTTGAATGCTTAGTGAGTTAAGATATTAGTCCGGCGCGTTGAAATTTATGTAATATAATGAAATGAGTCGTTAGATTCGTTCTCATCATAGTCTTGCAATATCTAAATAACTTTCAAGTATAGAATACAGTAATGAGAGCTCAGGTAAAAATAATGAACGTGTGACTCGTTTTAGTTTCCAATATTATTGTCCGAGAAAACAGGAAACTAAAGCATAATACAGACGAAAAAGTTTGCAGGAACTTTACCGTTCCAATGTTTTTTTTTGCCTGCCGTCGCGGGAAGGCAGATGCCGTAAAGAATGTCGTAAAATTCATGCGCGCTTTTATTGACATTGGATCAATATTGTGCTGGAGAATGCGTCAAGGTGATTCACAGGAAAGCGCTGCACACTTCCAGACACACGCTACGTGAACCCTTCGAAGAAAATGACGCCGCCGACTAGGATATGGAAATGTTATGGGAAAATCGACGCCTCGTATATCGCTCTCAAGGCGCCCAAAAGTTGCCTCTCACGATTGGACTTGCCTGAAATTGGCCCCGCATTGTGATGGCAAACTCGACTGGGACTTAATGGAAGATGAATATATTTAGGGAAATTTCCCCTAGATGCACAAGGAGCTGAAGTTGTGAAGGATTTAATAAGCAAAAGTTTGAGAATATTTTCGAAGGAGCCTATGGAAAAAAGAGGGGGATTTCGAGTGGTGTTATGATATTGTTTGTTTTTGACGAACTTTTATGATACTCGGTGTAGCAGAGGAGGATAGAATCCTTATAGATACTTGTTACAATAGATATTTGCCAAGATAGAAGATAACAGTTCGATCAACGAGATCAAACTCTTTCATTCATTATATACCATAAATGAAAAAGCCTTGTTTTTCACATTACAATTTTAAGTGACAAACAAATCTCTTCCTAAATTCTGTATTCACTTTAAACAATTGATCAGGGAAGCCGATGGCCTGCGTTCAATTATTACGTCCAATTCGAAATGATTTGCAGTCAAATTTGCTTTCACGCGACATGAACGCAAATTGGCAATGCGAGTTCCTGGTCATCGTCTATTACGAAGCCGTCCTCAGCACGAGCGCCATCTGTTGAGCGTTCAATTGACAAACCAGTAATTGCATTACAGTTTTAGGAGAGAGCGCACGCTCGACGAAACCTGCCATGGAAAATATCGTTGATAAGAATGCACGAGTCTATGGCATGTTTCCAGGTGGACTCCAGCGGTCCAAAACGAAGGCAGGTGAACTCTTGTGCGCGTTAAAAAAATGTAAAAAATGAGGGAACTCATTGGTGAAAATGACTTTAAATATGCCGGTATAAACCTATATCTGCAAGTATAAACCTATATCTGCGAGTATAAACCTATATCTGCGAGTATAAACCTATATCTGCGAGTATAAACCTATATCTGCGAGTATAAACCTATAAACCATAACCTCGCATAACATCACCGATGACCTTGAATTGTACTCGAGTTTAAGTCCTTCAGTCTTTCTAAAACATAAAATTATCCCAATTAAGTTAGGTTAAGTGATAAGAAAATTATGTTTGAGGCAATTTCAGCTTGCGACTGTTTCTTTTCCATAGGCTTTCATGGAGGCCGTGTGAAGCTCAATATTGTCGCGTTTTTGTTCAATAATTTGTGCGTAGCACCAAGAAAGCTTTTGGGAGGTCCAGCAATAAACAAGATCCCAGCAATAAAACTAGAGGCCCTTAAGGTGAGCTTTGAAAAGAACTGAGGTTTTCCTGAAGGCAAAAACAAGCCCATTGCGGACCCGTGGCAAAATAGAGCTAACCTGAAATAGAGCTAACCTCAGCAGATCCCATTTAATTAAAGCAAGTAATTTGCGAACGGGCAAACTCCAGAACTCGTAGATTAGGAACGTTTTTTGTTAGCGAGGTCAGAAAAATTCAATTAGTTTGGTGCCGTCATTGTAGGTGCATGAAATCAGTCCTATGCTTGCCGAGTCACTTTTAAAGTGCGGGAATTTCTACATACATTGAAGGGGTTTATTATCACGTTACCGTTCGACTTATTTTTCTAC
Source organism: Hyalella azteca (assembly GCF_000764305.2). Lineage (NCBI taxonomy): Eukaryota > Metazoa > Arthropoda > Malacostraca > Amphipoda > Hyalellidae > Hyalella > Hyalella azteca. Next base: position 226,040 of record NW_025933952.1, read on the forward strand.
ACAACCTTTTCCAATTGCATTCTCCAACTTATTGTGCCCAGAGAGTATGCAAATTTTGACCTCAATGAAAAATTCGAATGACGTACAGTATTTTCTACGGAGTTTTAAGAATTAATAGGGGTTTTGCTAGAAAATACATTGTTAACATCGTTTTTATTTGTAGCTCAACACCCTGATATATACCAATAAATTTATCAATTGAATAAAGCTTTTTACAGTTATTTTGTCTTATAACGGCACCCCCCAAAAACCCTCTCCCTACCGCCCTCAACATCCACTTCTCTATTAGGATGCAGCAGCCGTGCAGCTCCTAAAGAATGCAACCGCAGAAAATCGCCCAAAACCTCTGGCCAAAAATATGAAAACAGATTGTCGGCATTCACTCGAGGCACGCACACAGGTCATTTGACTTCAACTTGTTCTTGGAGTTGTTGAGGTATGATTCGATAATGCTCGATAACAAGCGCAATGAAGAAAACAGGGACTTTTTAGAATAAAAAAATGGACCTCTTGATTCAGCCAGGGATTTATGATTTTATTTGTAACTTTTTAAGTGTCAGGCGATAAATCATTAAACTTGATTTTCAACCCGAGATTAATGATCCTGGCAAATGTATTTGATTGAGCATTAATCTTTTAAAGTTTTGAATAATTGTACTAGTTCGTATGAGACAACCTTGACATACTGTGTGTTTAGAACCCCACCTTGGATGCTGAAAAGTTGTGATTTAAACCAAGTTTAATTTTTATATTTGAAACGGCGCTTTAAAAATTTAAACTCTACAATGGAACAGTGTTACCTCGAATATCGTGAGGGTTACGACGGTTTTCACGTAGGTGATGTTAAATGACACTGTTCGTTATTTGAATATTCAAGAAATGTAGACTGAAATTTTTTGTTACTGAAATTTGAAGTCGAATGCCTGTACATTACGAGCGCCCGCTCAAAACACTTGCGTTTGGCCTAGAACGCGTCGCACGCGTAAATACGATGCCTATAGAACCCATCTTCAATAAAGAAGAAATAACAACTTTGAAAATAAAAGAACAACGGAGAAAACCGTAATTCAATTGAAGAAATAAAACTGTTGCCAAAGTTCAAAGAGCAACATTTGTCAATGATTTAGTTGTCCATTAAGGCTCGCCGAAGTCAACAACAATCCCGACTTTGCTCATGATCAGAGGTGGTCATTAATTGCTGTTATGGCCGACTAAAAAATATTGTCCTGCGGCTTATAGGAGCGAATTAGTCAGAATTTATTAATAATCTCATTTGTCAAATTTACGACTTACTTATACAGGTTCTCGACCTAAATTCCGGGAAAGATTGTAATTTGGGAATATATTGATCTGCAATGATGGAGAGTTCCTGGCAATATTAATTACTTTTTTTATTCCAATTTATCATTCTCGAACTATGAATATAATTTATTTACAAGAAAAATATTTTAGTATTTTTTATGTTTACTTTAGTAATTCTTCCAGCTTGTAACCTTTAGTATAAAGTAACTTAAAACGTCAACCGATGTATGGCTGAAAAAAACACACGGATTTTGAAGCCTCAATATTTTTTATCAGAATGTGTTGTCAGAAATTTTACTTCCATTGAATTCCATGAATCAATTAATTATATAGTATTTTATGCAGCTTATGAAGATTGATATGAAGAAAGGGGAAGGCGCTTGATGGTTAAAGGAAGATTTTGTTATTAAGATTTGCAATGAAAATTTAGTGCAACTCAACACAAGTGGTAAAATTTGAGTGGTAAATAGTGGTAAATAAAAGACAGTCTTCTTCAATCTTCGTGTCTGTTGTATAGGCAGTCTACTTCAGTCTTCATGTCTGTTGTATAGGCAGTCTACATCAGTCATCATGTCTGTTGTATAGGCAGTCTACAATTTACGACAATCCTGACCTGGGTGTTGAAACCGGCCAGTGATGGCAGCGGCGCGGCGTCTTGGAAAATGATACGCAACCAAGGATTGCAACCTTTAGAGCTTAGTATTGGTTGAATTCATATTGGTAAACAATGCAATTGCCGAATTTGATTGAGAAGGACTTATTTATTATTTATAACTAATATTAATTTCTCGTTACTTACATGGATCTACAAATAATATTGATATTGATAAACAACGCAATTGCTGAATTTGATTGAGAAGGACTTATTTATTTTCTATAACTAATGGTAATTTCTCGTTACTTACTTGGATCCACAAATAATATTTATATTAATAAACAACGCAATTGCTGAATTTGATTGAGAAGGACTTATTTATTCTCTATAACTAATGGGAATTTCTCGTTACTTACATGGATCCACAAATAATATTGGTGGATGCTCTGCGTAAATTTGGTTAATCTCATTTATGATCATAATCGTGATGCGGCCTGGCGAAATATTCTCGTTCAGAGAATAAAATGGAAATCTTTCTAAGTAATCTAGTTAAATTTCTACCTGATTTTTCTCTTAACAAAAATTAATCGCAAAAATCTGTATTGAACAGATTTTGCTTTAAACATTTTTTCTTAAATCATTATGTGCCGAAATGAACTCTTAATTCACTTTGTGCTCAATGTTGACCCAGGAAAATTTGACAATATTTAGGAGATTTTAACCCAAATAAATAACTCAACGAGGTCTCTTGCAACTATTGCTGCGCAGTGAGGGCACTAACACACTGGTAAATGAGCATTACAACGAGAGTATAGGATCTGTCTCTTATACACATCTAGATGTGTATAAGAGACAGGTTGTGGCAGTGCTGCAATTTCTTTCCCGTATTATAGCGGTGCTGTAATTTCTTCCCGTGTTGTGGCAGCGCTGCAATTTCTTTTCGTGTTGTGACAGTGCTGCAATTTCTTCTCGTATTGTGGCTTTGCTGCAATTTCTTCCCGTTTTATGTCAGTGCTGAAATTTTTTTCCCGTGTTGTGGCAGTGCTTCAATTTCTTCCCGTGTTGTGGCAGTGCTGCAATTTCTTCCCGTTTTATGTCAGCGCTGCAATTTCTTCCCGTTTCGTGGCAGTGTCGGAACGCACCTCAGCAGACTCTTCACCCCATCCGCTGGCTTCTAATCAAGAGCGGCTCACTTGAACTCCGGACTCGAGAGCCAACAACTCCGACTCCGAATATAATCACTATAATGAAGCTCAGGCTGCGCGGTGCAGCGAGGCATATCAATGGTGGACGGTGCAAGGCTTTGCCTTCGCTCTTCCATCTACGAAGATGTCTTGGTGAATGAACTTTATGATGGAATATTGTTGTCGCGGCTAGAATTTACATTGATGAATTTATCATGGAAGTAATATTTGTTGGAAAGCAGATATGTGTGGATATTATTGATAAAACATTGATCGCGAAGCAGAACTATTTAAGTTTAACTTATTCAAGATATTGAATGAGGTGAATTATTATCCGAGGCAATGAGGCTCTCTAGCTATTTAATATTTGACCAATATTGAAAGATACATTTTAAATTGATGATTTATGAAAATATTTCTATACTAGACTGGACTAGATTTAGAGTGAATTGGCAAGAAATTTGAAGGTCTATCATTGAAATTTTATCTTATTAAACTTTTTTCAAACGATTGTCATCGATTGAATTATTATAAATCAAATTTTTCAATGAATTTTGACATAATTAATATTAAAAATTTTTTTCAATGCTATGTTCTACAAGTGGTATGTTATCCTATTAAATATATATACACATTATCCTATACATTATGTCCTATTATGACATTATACAGGTTGAAGCACATATGCCTCGGCACAATTCAATGCCTAAAAACGAAAATAAATTAAAACTCGATAGACCATGAGTTATACTTGAGCTTAAAACATTGAATTTCGTTTTTATATATTGAACAGAAACTCTCTACGATTTATACGAACAATTAAAAAATCGACTACCATTTAAATTTACTGAAAAGAGCGTTCATATGTATGATAGAAACAAGTTATTTTCTGAACATTACTTTTTCAAATATCTCCAAGCCCCTTAGTTTCAGTGTAAGTCAAAATTTGTATGTCCATAGAGACCCAATAAAAGAAGAATTATTTGCAAACTAGAGCCGCGCTTATTCATCAAAAGAAAGATTTTTCTCTGTCCGGCATCTGATGTGAACAATAAAAGCTGCACAAATGACGTATGGCTGCAGGCTTCCTAATCCCATTAAACTGAGCCCCATAGTTCAGTAATCCTACTCGCATTTCAGGGCAGGTTTTCAAGGCCCAGCGATTATTCTTCACCAAGGTTTGAAACCTCGGCTCGGGGTTGTAAATCAGTGACGCCCAGGCTCCTCTAATGAGGAACCGGCCGAGAGTAAATCGACACATCTGGTCTCAGCCCCGAATTTTGTTCAGGCCTAAACGACACGGCACTAAACTATGGAAATTCAAAACCCTTGTTTGCTTTGAACATATTTGCTTTGCTGTACCTGCATGCTATAGACCTAGCAGACGAAAAGCAAAGTATTTATCTTGAAGTAAATGCATAAAGAATTGAAGGTTCACGGCTTCGTCGAAAATTTAAGTGTCGTTGTTCAGAGAAAATTGCAAGTTAGGACGAATCAGTTCTGCAAATTTGTGAGCTAATGCCTCATTGCACCGAGTCCCATGTGAGCATAAGAGTGAATTTGCGCAGTGATATCTCTCACGTTCTGAAGTATTTCTTAAACTTTGGAAATTAACTCACTGTTCCCGATATTTTATGCCTCAGAATACTCACTTGTTCTCATTTATGCGAATCAAGTTTAAACGAGTGGAATAAATTAAATGAGTTAAATGAGTTCTCTCTTGATGCGAATAAATGAGAGAACTCATTTATTCGCACAAAGTTTACGGTTACGATTTATGACTCAAAAATGCATTCAACCATATATATAAATTATCAAAAAATGGCTTTTTGTACGAGAAGAAAAAATTTATTACCGAAAACGGAGCTACAAAAGAAAAACATCGGTTGAAATCATTCAGTTTGTATTTTTTCGAGTGATTTTTGGGTACTGTTATACACTAGACCGAGAAATGCAAACAATCACAAACGTTTGGAAATCCGTGAATCAGAAATCCCCATGCGCTGAGCCGAACACTCAGCTGAGCCTGGCCAAGCTGTTATCGAAGTGACTTATCACAATGCTAATGCTCAGTCGTACTGAATATTCAAAGCCAGGAAATGAAGTTACAACCGCCTGAATTCCTTGCATGAAAATCACACATACCATTAACATGGATGTTCATCGTCATCGACATAAGTAAATTATACTCGTGGTGCAACTCTTTGAATTTATGGTTAGCATGCGTGTAAATTTCAGCCTTGTTCTGCATGCAGTTCGACAAACTCTCTGGAACTTACGGCACGCCACTGGCCGTGCAATAAATGAACAGAGATGACGATGTCAAAACTATTGTCAGTTCCAGAATTATTTGGTCGTGTTGCCACCAAGATATTTGAAAATAATTTTTCTTTTATGAGAGATAAAACATTTCCGTAAAATTTGTTATTGCAGGATTCTTTTTTCGAGCTATATCATCGTATCTAGTTTTGGATGATAAAAATCATTAAAAAAATATAACTCAGTACTCACTGCAGTGAGTGACAGAGAACGCATTTTCTCGTCAACGAAAACTTGGACGTCGTCACGGACGGACAGACGGACGGACGGACAGACGGACATGGCGAGCACAATAGTGCATTTTTTTATATTAATGGGAAAATGCGCTAAAAAGTCTACTTCAAAAACGAGCCTGATGCGTCATGCACATTAATTTGGTGTTCTCAAATTTTCAGAGCACAAAATAAGTTTACTCCTCATCCATTAAGGATAATAATAGGAGTTGAATTACCTCCAAATTAGAATTCTTTCCTACGAAAAAGTTACGTTACTTTTATAATAGAGGCCATCTTGCTTTCAAGCAACTTGAAGTTTTTAAAGTCAATGAATTTTGAATAGAAGCTAATTCCCTTCACATTTTTGTTACCTGTAACACACTTTGTTTGTATGTACCTGTAGCACATACAAACAAATTGTGTAATATGCGTCCTTGCATTCAATTATTTATTCTTAGAGAAAATTCTTCTCAAAAGCCATTTCTAACTCATAGAAAATCTTAAATTTCAATAGCTGATGCCTCGGTACAATGTATTTTATTCAGTGTCAACTTTCTCAGCGTTGAATGAAGTGATGACTCGCCGGTTCTTCTGGCTCTATAAGTCCAACAGATTTCCTCAGTGTGTCGTATCTGCTTCAGGGAAGTTCTTGCTCTCGGTCCCGTTTTTAGGTTCTTGGGTTACGTGCTGGGACAGCGGGAGGAAATTTGACTAAAAGTGTAGGCATTGCATTATTCAATAGCGTAAGACAGTCCATACAGCGAAGGCGGATTGTTTTACGTCTTTGAAGGGGTGTCTTTCTTAGGTGTGCCTCACCACTGCGCGTAACGAGGATTTGGTTTCACTTCTTTAACTTTGTTGCAATACTACAGTAACCAAAATATTTTAAGTTTTTACGACACACGGCTACATTTGTACAAATTCTGAAAATAGCATCCATTCAATTCGCACTGCTCCAGATTAAGCAATGAATGTCCCTTACAGAAAAGGTTGATGATATTTTAGTGAACAAATGTTAATAATGTTCACTATTTCCTGAAGCGAGATATGTTGCTTGAGTAGCTACGGACTGTTTTCAAATTACGCTCCGTGTAATTTTAAAACGCTTCAGTTAAAATTAGTATCGTACAGTTGTAAAACGCTTCAATTGTAATTATAAAAGTGTAATTTAATTACGCTTCAAATTACGTTTAGCGCAGGTGCTCCGTGTAGCTATATCTGTTAGGAAACCACAAACGCTATTACGGAATCATCTGATCGAGTCTATATCTGTTTACGCGATTTTAAAATGCCTCCTCCTATTGAGAACCCCTCCGACTGCGACTATCGTGCGCTTCTCTTTGCTCAAGGCTTCAAATCTGTTGACATTAATCGCCAAATTAGTGTAGTATATGATGAAAACAATACGATTGATGGAATGCTGTGGAAATTGGTTAGGGCCTTTACAGACAGAGCTGGGCAGCGCTACTTTGAAATGTAGCGGCCGCTACCGCTACCGCTACATGCTCTAAATGTAGCGGGCGCTACCGCTTCCGCTACATTGCTTTAAATGTAGCCCCGCTACCGCTACCGCTAGTGAAAATGTAGCGGCCGCTACATGTAGCGCGCTACTGCCCACCTCTATTTACAGATGACCGCACAAACATTCATGATGAAGATTGAAGTGGAATAACTTCAGTCATTACCGATGATCTGATTCAAAAAGTGGACTGCGAAGTAAAGAGAACAAAAGATTCATAAATTTCGTCCATAGATGAAAAGTTTTCTGCTGTCTGTGTTATTTACGAAATAATCTAAGCAGGCGACAAGCGTCTCTGACGATGACATACCTATAAATGTTCGTACAATATACGATAGATTCCTCAGTATTAATAAGAATTATGTTGAAAGGTAGAGTAACGTATGAATTTTCCTTATTTAGGTTAATGAATTATTATTTGAAAGAAATTACTCGTTGTTTTCATATATTAAAACAGTGCTTACTTTAAAAACAAGCCTCGTATAATAAACATGCGTAATGGCGTCTCGGGACTTTTTCTTGCCTGTCATTACACACAGTATTGAAGGAAAGTAAAGCATATTAAATTAGCTTAAAGCCTCCAACAGATTAACAATATATTTAGAAATTTAGAAATAATATAATTATATTTAACGCAGCCGTTATCAAAACTCCGCAATTTTTTCCGTTAGTTGTTTTCGTGTCCTTAGCTTTGAATTTATTGGGAGGGACTTGTAATCCCTGCGCAATTTTCGTTCAACGAACTGGAATAAATGTTCTTGTAAGTTAAAGCTGAAGAAAAACTGCTTTCTGATGCATCATCAAAATAGTTTTTCATGACTTTGTGGAACTAAGATTGCATACAAGGATTAACGTTACATTGAAGATGAGATGAAGAACAGGCATCAGTCAGTGTCACTCGTCTCTGTGTCGTGAGAGTTTCTCACAGGAGAGCCTAGTTTCTTCTTCCCGTATTGTGTTACTGATCTGCATATGCAAACGGACCGCTGACGAAAAACGCGTCTTAGCTTCTCGAAGGCAAAAGTGAAGTCTTAGCAGTCAGCGTTCTTATGCTCACCACGAGACAGGCTTCGATTTTGCCACCTTGGGGACAGCAGCAGGCTGGTGTTATGCGTGTGTCAGTCTGCACTATTGTTCGAAAAGCTTAATGATAAAAGACCGGCAATATTACAATTAGTTTAGCCCTTTCGTGACTGACGGAACTGTGACTTCCCACTCAATGTTTTACCTTGCAACTTGCATTTAACGCAATTTATTTATGGCACAGCTAACTACAGGGACACATAAGAGGTTCTCGTGCCCATATGCTAACTCCAAAAGAACATTATTTTTATCTGCTTATTTTGCAATGTTTATTTTTTTGATCTGTTTATTGCTATATATTAGTATTGTTAGATTTAGAGCAGATTATATTTAGAGCAGATTATGTTAGATTTAGAGCAGATTGTTAGTTAGAGCAGATTTTAATTCATCAAGTATTTTTATATTCGACAAGTATTTTTAGGTTTAGAGGAATCTGTTTATTACGTGCACGGGTTAGGAAGCTACATACGTATAGTGCAAAGGTCCGCCAAAGGAAGTTTGTGATATTATTCAACTAACGACATACAGGCAGAAGTTGTAATAGTGATGTACTCAGTAATAGTAATTAATTTTAGCAAATTTAGTATTTCTCACAATAAATATATATATATATGTGATTATAATGCATTTCTCCGATCTCTAACTCCATATTTATCTGTTGGACCAAGCATTGAGTGTAAAAGCTACGTTTCAAAGAATAACAGCGACTGAACAGCAGCTACGGTGCAGCAGCCAAGTGTCGCAAAATCACCTCAATTGCAACTGAATACTAACGGGACCTTCTAATCCCGTTTATATAATTTTTACCATTAACATATATTTAATTATTTTAAAGAAATGCCATATTCAGTGCTAATTTACCACGATTCTGCAAAAAAAATTAAATGAAAAATTGTAGAACACCATTGCAGTCACGAAAAGGTTAAGGTTAATAGTGAACTCTAATACATAATAATCCATAATCATAAACTATAATAATCCATGATTATAATTCATTATAATCCAAAACCACACTGCAGACGTTCTTAAAATCGAAAATGAATCAATGACTGAAGTCAATTCTCTCAAGCTTATAAATTATTCTCAATATTAATAGCTATTATAGCCCCTAAAGTAATTTAGCACGGAGAGATTTGGCATTAAACTTCAATATAAATGAAAACCTGCATTTAAAGTACCGAACATTTGCGTAATTCTGCGCAAATTTAAATTAATTTTAATTATCCAGTTTTAATGATTTGATGTACACTAAATTGTTGAAGTTTATTTTGTTTTTCAATTTCAAATAGAAAGCTGAGGTACTTTGAAGAGATTTTGAAGAAGCGCATTGCTCAAATAACGGCTAGAACTCACTTGCTCTGCCTGCGTTAAAGCCGTCGTACAACAATTTGTATTAAAGCTTATCGCAATAAATTTCACGACATCAAGGGTAGATTCTGGGAAGTAGGAAGTCGTATTATAACATATAATACGATTTATTTTATGTATATTTATTTACGATAGTTGAAGATTTTTATGCTGCACGAAGATTTGTATGCAGATCTAAAGGTCTTAATCGGAGGTCAGCAGCTAGGCACCAAATTCCAATTCCAGATTCCACTAATGGGTGAGAGTGCGCTCGTTAGGTCAGCTGGGTGCTTTAATTGCTTGCCCTAACGATAGCAACCTTCATAAAACCTACCTTAAAAATACGCTGACAAATCTCGCTGCAGCGGCCATATGATTTACGACATACCCTGACTTCTGCAGTCTTATTGTTTTTTCATAATAAAGTCGCTTTAGGCTCATAAATCATAATCATAATTAAATCATAAATCATAATAAAATCGCTTTTAATGTCATCTACAATGACATTGAAATTATCGTAGTTAAAAATCAATACTTAAATGGGTATATTGATGTATATGTATGTTATATTAGCTAAAAGTGCAGATTGATGATTATTTTTATCAAAACTACCGATGAATAGAGTTGTAAAAAGAAGAAGTTAAAGATAATATGCATGAAAACATTGGTTATGCCATTTTTTGACGTTTTTGTTTGGGTGCGATGAAACTTATCATCTTGATTAATATCTTCAAGCAATAGTGATTATATTATAGTTAAAACACCTGAATTGAATAACAATAAAATGTAGATCCATATGAAGAATAGCGATACCACCTGAAACTAGTTGGTACAAACTTATATCCGAGATTTGTGAGGCGTAAGGCATTCATTTTAAAATGCGTTCCTATCAAAACTTCGCAAGACGAACGACGCTTATGAAATATGACGAATGGAATTCCTAGAAGCGATCATCAGGACCAGCGTTTGCATGCATCCCTCGCCCTGTAGGAGCCGTAACTCTCGGCCATCTAACATCGTGCCTTGTGAATCCCTCTCAAATCTAATAGAAACAAGAACGCAAGCACGGTAAATCCAGCCGATGCATTTTTACAGGATGTTGCATGGAACTGGCGCTCACGAAACTGCCAGTTAAGTGTGTTTTATAGGCGTCAACGCCAAGAGATTCATGCCAAGAAAATGTTCCTGACTTTGAATATCGTCAAGATGACGACCCAAATACGCCGGATTTTTTTTTGTCCTGTCGACGATCGGTGCAATAAATTCTGATAGAACTTTGCATAGCACTGATCTGCAGCAGTCTGAGCTCTACAGTGTTTTGCATAGCACTGTTCTGCA
>NW_025933953.1:0-842 GCF_000764305.2 Hyalella azteca
GTTTAACGGTTGAATTGGGCAGAAATTCTTTATAATCGTGACGAAATGACATATTAGTCAAATCTCAAACGAGTATGGTAACAGGAAATCGTAATACACGGTGAATCGTTATTTTGACGCCAAATGTAAATTACATTTACTCGATTGCGCGTCACATTGTTTACGCGTTTGGTTACACATTGTAGCGTCGATGAGTATATAAATAGATATGGAGATAATGGCTGAATACGGGTTCATATAATCATTAAAATTTGCCCTGTTTGAACTTTTACGAGACGTTACTATAGTTCACATCAATAAAACGTCTAGTTCATAATTACAGTTCTGGTAACATCAATGCACGCTTTATCAATGCATATAATCATCATGTATTCCTTCTTATACGCACGCGTTTTACAATAGATACATTCGTCAATGTACATATTTGTCAATGCTGAGACCGATCGGCACGCGTTAAGGTCAATACACTCTGAGCGAATGCCATTGAACGAGAATGTTCCCTTACCCCCTACATTTTAATATAAATATCAATAAACTAAACCCTCTTACATCCCACGATGTCTCATACAATGTGCTCAAGCAGCGTCTTCCATTAAGGTGGAACTTGGCGTCAGGGACCCAACCTCAAACTGCGTGCAACAGGGTCAAATTTTCATTATTAAAACAACCTGGAGTCGAATTAACCTAAACTTAGTTTCCCATAAATAATTTGTCGAGGTAGACAAAACCATGTCCAAGAGCACGGTCATCCTTAAAAGGAAAAGGCCTGCAGTCCTAAGCCCAGCCAGCCTCAAGTTCTGTTACCATGTGGCCCTGCTATAAAAAAAAAACTTGGCACTCCA
>NW_025933954.1:0-7424 GCF_000764305.2 Hyalella azteca
CTTCTGAAATATCCTCACTCGACGGGAGTTCAGAGCTTAATGTATTACAGATCAACTTCGCGGTCGAGGGCAAATACAGTATGTTCACTCTCGATATTAGCGCGATGATCTTACCTCTGCCAGACCGGTCCTGGATCTGGAGCGAGTTTTTGTGGAGGATAATTTAAGAGCGCGTTTAGCTACCAGCCGATGTGCACCATGAAAAAAACTGACTCAAGGTTTCAAGCTGATTTGACTCAAATGACTCCAGCCTGGTAAATGACTCGAATGACTCAATCGGGGTAAATGGTCGTTAACTCATGATTCGGGAGTAATTGGTTAATTTTGTTGGGCAAGATTCACGATCAGTACCCTGTTAAGCTGTTTATGCAGATTCGGGGGTAATTTTTCGTAATAATATTGAAGGATCAGGGGTAATTAGTTAATTTTGTTGGGCAAGATTTAAGGTAAATGATTGTGGTAACCTATGATTTAAGCTGTTTATGGAAAGTGCGACGATACACCCCTTATCTATACTACTTCAATGTTTTATTTGCTATAGATAATTTAATGTACTAGACAGTATAATTGTTTTCCACATTCAATTGCGGGAGATAAAGTGAAGAGACCTTTGTTGTTTGTGAAATGTGAGTTCGAACAGGATCTTTCTTCAACTTACATACATTGATTTTTTTGTTTCCGTATTAGAAGGATTCAGATTTAAAAATTACAGGAATTATCGATCCCGTGTCATGCCGGGAAAACCTACTAGTTTTACGTCAAACTCTCATTTAACTCCTGTCTGAAAATGTCGAGGATAGTTAAATAACCAGTTTCAGATAAATTCAAATTAATATGTCATGAATATAATTGATTAATAATTTTAACTTTTCCACAACGGCGTTTTGCAATACCGCATCATTTCGTCAGTAACAGTGAAATTTATTCATAATTTCATATTATTGCTGGATTTAATCCGACACAGAGATCTTTGTATGAGCCTATGATGTGTGCTCAGCTATGTCTTATACATTAATGAGCGACAGTGTATTCAGGATAGCAATTTCCCGAGATTTGATTATATTTTTCTGCAATCCAGCTTCCTTTGTCCTTATCATTCCTTTTGGTTACTGACGGGATTTCTCGATCCCATGCCACTAGGTACGAATAGCATTGACGACTGTAAATGTATCCGTGATCAATGAGTTAATTTAACTGAAAACATATTAATGAAAGAAATCTCTTTATGAACCCTCATTTAAATACGGTCTATATTGTAACTATCATGTCGCATTTAATTCTAGTTTATATGCAAGAAATTAAATTTAATTGGAATAATATCACACTAAATTAATTTCGAATGTTCCGTATATCATCAGTTTTGCAATGCCTTGTGATTTCATACCTCATGATAAAATTTCAGATTTTGTTAGCGTTCCGCCATTTTCGTATATATGCACGGATGAGCTGAAAACGCACAAATTCTGAAATATTTGCACATAATTTCCTGCAAATTAGTTCATGTTATGCCCGTATGAAGTTTAGTAAACATAACACTTTACTCACAAGCTTTATTCCTGCACTAGTGTCTGAAATCAAACGTTTCGTTTGAATTATCAAACGAAAATGACATTTTTTTCATGTTTTATTCTTCTGTCGGGCAGTTACTCTGAAGATTTTTCAAATGGCAACTCGGAAGACGCTTCCAACGATCCTGACGCTCTGCCTCAGCTTGTGCGTGGCAAGCATCAATGCTACGCCAATGGTACATATTCTTATATTTATCATTTATGTACTTGTTCACATTAGGCTCAAGATAATACCCGTGCTAGGTGATGTATATTCACTTATATATCGTGTATGACTGCCTCAAACCTAGAATATCTGAGACCCCCACGCTTGTCTCGGACGATGAGCAACAACCATCCACCACGTCTACCATCATTTTCATCATGTCACTCTCCTTCAGTCATGTTTCTTCACCATTAACTTAACGACCACATCACCCATCAACCAGATTTGACTGCCTGACTAACCGAAGATTCTTCTCGTAGTTATCAAGAAAAACTAGAAGCACCTCTCATACGACTGACAGTCACGACCAACGGACTACACCTTCTAACATGCGATATCTTCAAAACAGAGTTCCTGAAAATATTTTTTCAACTCGTGTAATTTAATTTTCACATCTATTCCTCAAGGCAGGCAGTTTTAACATATTCATTTTCTCAGTTTACCAAGTGTTTACCACAGTTTATGACTCAGTGACAGAAGTATTTCCGAATGTAATCAACTGCACGTGTTGCGTTTCAAGATTTTTCATCCAATATCCAAACTGGTGTCCTTCTTACAATAGGCACTGCAGGCAGCAATTAACTTTTTAGACTTAAGCTAGTTGAATGCGTAGTGAAATAGATGTTATTACAAGAACATTGCACGAAATATCACAGTTTTAGATAAGAAGCAAAACTAATGTTATAATTATTTTTAAGGTTATAATTATTAGCCGTATATAACCACAATATTGACAACAATGTCATCAAAAGTTTTCGAATGTTTACAAATCAACTTTTCTTCAAATTTGTATTTTACTTCCTGAATTTGTGAATGTTGAATAGAAGCCTTGGTTTACTAATCGAATGCTTTTAAAAAAATCCATGATATTTGACAGACGATATCTTCACAACAGACAGTTTCTGAAAAGAGTTTAACTCCCTTAATTTCCATTGAAACAAATACAATGTAGTGACAGCAACATTCTTCAATAGACATGCATTGAAAGTTTTTAATGGAGTACAAATCGTTTGAAACGTTCATAAATGTATCAAAAAACAATACATCATCTGCTGTGTCATGTAACACATTCTATAGTTTTCAATAAATTTCGGTCAATGTCCCTCCGATCACTCGTTATAATTACGCTCACTGCGCATATTGTAATGATTAAAACCGGCAAACCCTATGTTCGGTTTTCCAGGACATGCCGCCCCGAGAGGACGGGTCTGTCTTGGTCGGAGACATCGCATATTCTGCCGAGGAATGGGAAAGTTTGCTCGCTAAAAACCTGCAATCATTGAAGATACTTTGGCCAAAAACTAACGGAGTCGTGAATATTCCCTACAAGATATCGAATCGTGAGTTGACACAAATCTAGCATTTGCCTTGTGCTCAACTGCCTATGGTGCAGTGAGAATCGCTATCTCATTTTTAGCTATTTAGACATGTTTTTTTTTATTTTTCTGGAAATGATGAACGTATTCGCAGTTTCATATCACCCAGACATTTTTGAACAAATCTGTGAAATATTACCGGATTTATGTGAGTACATTAGGGGCTCAATTTAAGCAAGTAATGCACAGTTCAGTCCTTTCACATTAAAGTATTTTAAACTAAGTAGTCAAATCTTGCGGCAGTTACGCCGTCTAATCGGAAAACGTATCGCTACGAATACTTCACTGAAGGGATCCCGGATACATAATATTAAGTCATTCGTTTTATAAATTCAAATAACATGTAGCAAATGGATCCTCATTGTGATATTCAACAAATTTCTGTACAGCTCAAAGAAAATTGAGCTTAATTGAGCTTCGCAGTTATTTCGCTCCACTTTCAGTGATATGTACCTTCATGTTTGTACGGATAACCCTGAAAACTTTTTCTTGACTTCGACAGCGGAAGTAAACACGGCTCTGATGGAGCAGGCGTTCAGTGCATGGGAGTCCAAGACGTGTGTCAAGTTCTCTAAGATGGCCGAGTCTGACAAGCGCCTCGAGTACCTTGACTTTATGATCAAGGGATACTGTTACTCCTACCTTGGCTACAGGAAGGGCATAACTACTCCTGTCAGTCTACCTAGCTCATGTACCGTAAGTACAGTAGCGAACAGTGTATCTTTCATGGGGTAACAGTGAATCCTCCCATCAGGAATCCTTGTATTCTCCCATCAGGTAACAGTGTAGCCTCACATCAGGAATCCTTGTATTCTCCCATCAGGTAACAGTGTAGCCTCACATCAGGACAGTGTAGCCTCCCATCAGGTACAGTGTAGCCTCCATCAGGTAACAGTGTAGCCTCCCATCAGGTACAGTGTAGCCTCCCATCAGGTAACAGTGTGGCCTCCATCAGGTAACAGTGTAGCCTCCCATCAGATAACAGTGTAGCCTCCCATCAGGTAACAGTGTAGCCTCCCATCAGGTAACAGTGTAGCCTCCCATCAGGTAACAGTGTAGCCTCCCATCAGGCAACAGTGTATTCCCCCATCAGTTAACAGTTTATCCTTCCCTTGCAAGTTTGCACTGATTTATGAGATGTTCATTGAAGTATGGGGATCAACTTCCAATATTCAGCAGAATACACGAAGTTAACTTCATTCAACAATATACATGAAAGAATTTTACGTAAGAAATCTCATGCATTGTATAACTTGTGACAAATATTTATTGCTACGAAAAATAACTGTTTTGTACTGAAGTGTGCGCGACTCATCGGAAGCTGAAATCTATCACGCCATATTTAGATTGGCGAATAATATTTTTAAACAGTTGCGCATTGCGCATCTGTTGAGGTGCATTGGTTAAATTGTCCCTTATTTTTATATAACTTGGTTTGGTCACGTTTTCAAATATTCGTGGTAAATTGTATGAAATTAGGGACATCATTGTCAAAATTTTGCAACTTGAAAAATATCCTTCACTTTATCATATACTTGTAAATTACCTTGGCCCCTGATCTCTTAAGTTTGAAAATCCTTAGTTTTAGAAATCCTGAATTCAATCACTCGGAATCCCGTCACTTAGGTTCCTGTGGTACCGTATACATTAGATAATTTTGAAACTAATAAACGTTATTTAAAGTATGTCTAACATTAAAGCATCTTACTTCCAACACTAAGCTTGGAACCTTCATTCAACGTGTAGTTTACAATTCGAAGAAAACTCCAGTTTTTTCTCATGTCGTAGAATTAAATTTAGAAGTACCACTTTGAAAACCACATTCAAATTTCATAATTCATCTTCTTACTAATTCTTCAGAGGTTTTAGATTCCTACACTAACAATAAAACTTCAGGCAGTGAAAAAATGTTCACTTCCTTTAAAAGGGTTGAAATGTTAACCGTTTTGTATATAACCCATTGATGTCAAATTTAATTTAAGTCACTCAGACTAAACTATAGTTTTTTACAATTAAATAATCTTTTATTCGACGAAGTTCAAAAATTGCCGTCAAATGTTAACTCTGTAAGGGTTATCAGTATACAGTGTACAGAAAATCAGCAGTGAAATAAACTTTTGATGATGAAAAATGTGAAGTGCCTAATAATGTGCGACGCAGTGTCGATGCTGGGAATGTATGTTTTGAGAATGTGTTGAAACGTAACTGATACCAAGGGTTCTCAAATGGTGAATTTTTTCCATAAAGAATATAAACAGCACGTAATGAAATAAGTTTGATTGCAGGCAATAATTTTACTTTACACTTATAGTAGATTGTAAGTAAATCTATGCAGTATTTATATTTGCACTAAAAACTACAAGCAGGTTATTTGAGCTTGAATTATTCGCAATCATATTGGATTGATATAACGTAACATGTGTATTGCGATGTTCTATGATCGAGACTCCTGAGAACTGTCAGGTCTATTGCTGCGTTAATGTCATGCGCGGGTTCTGGATAAAAACATCAATAAATGTCAGGTGAAGCTAAATGATGGAATTAATGGTATCACGAATTCTTGTTCTAGGCAAATATTATTCAGCGCCAGGTAAACATTTTCTTTTACGCAACACAAGGCTTTTCATTTTTGTTTCTAATTAATGACAGAGAATTTATAATATCTTATTTTCAGTTCAAGGCATTTGAACACGAACTTGGCCACTCCATGGGGTTGCGACATGAAATGAATCGCAGTGACAGGTTCGTGACGTCTAATAGATTATATGATGCAGTCTTACGAACTCAGCATGCATTCGTTTCGATGACTTCTTTATCTTATGAGCTGATCCGTTATATGTGGAACTAACACTTAATATTATACAATTAATATCCTAAATAACATACCTTTAAGATATACCATCGAATGTGTCTGCATGTCTGAGAAGGTATCGTAGTGGAGATCTAGTATCGCATTCCTGCCACGCAATATTGACTTTCAGAGGCAGATCGGCTGCGCTCAACGCCCATATGTATGAGCTCTGAATATTATAATCATTGTTAGGAGTAGAGATATTCCTTGCTCATTTCGACCCAAAAATTGCTTTTGGATCCAATTTTCCAGTTAATCCAGGATTGTGACTTAAATGGAATTACTCATGATAAATTTCAGAATAAAATCATTCGAACTCCAAATAACATAGGTGTTTCGCATTGACAACATTATGAAAGAAGTCAATGTAATGTTCACTCTTCGTATGAATTACATTACAGGGACAAACATATCATCGTCATCTCAGGCGTGAAATACAAGCCTGGCTTAGACAGCCAATTCGCACTTATGAACACCATTAACTTCGACATCCCTTACGACTACTGTTCCATCATGCACTATAAGGACAAGGTGAGTTATGAGACATACTAGGATAATTGCATGTCCGATCTTGTGATATCAGATGTTAGTGACGTCCATACTGACTGATTGCAGGACCTAAAACGACTGATCAGCATGCACTCAATTAAATGAGGAGAAATTTGTTCGAATAGCGATGATCTTCTTTTCCTTATGCGGGTGATCCTGCCCCGGCTTCTTGCAAAAACACGTATCACTGCTACGGGCAGAGAGTGTCACTAGTTAGACAATATGACACATTTATTTCTGTGAGAGTACGTAAGCTGGCAACCGGTTGGATAGTTCACAGCCACCAAACTATTGCCTGATGCCGGTTACAAACAGTGTATATGAATAACAATTTTACCTTTTTAATCAATGAATGGAATGCAATCCTGATACAATTTTGATAATCCTTTTTAGTAGCTCTCGTGAACATTTCAGGGTATATTCCATTTGTACGGTCCTCCATTACTGCGATTATGCCGTGTTTTAATTCTTGTTGCTTTGACTCGGAAGGCTGGGAGCGAACACGATGATGAACACACTATGCTCGCCCTGGACGCTCGGTTCCAGACCCTCATGGGCTGGTGTAGTACTAACATCTCCCACTGGAACTACAAGCTCGTGAACACCATGTACAACTGCACTGGTGAGGCCTGTTGAACACCATGTACAACTGCACTGGTGAGGCCTGTTGAACACCATGTACAACTGCACTGGTGAGGCCTGTTGAACACCATGTACAACTGCACTGGTGAGGCCTGTTGAACACCATGTACAACTGCACTGGTGAGGCCTGTTGAACACCATGTACAACTGCACTGGTGAGGCCTGTTGAACACCATGTACAACTGCACTGGTGAGGCCTGTTGAACACCATGTACAACTGCACTGGTGAGGCC
>NW_025933954.1:7820-30139 GCF_000764305.2 Hyalella azteca
CCTTCTATTAACCGTTTTCTAAGAATATTACGTTTTTTTCTTTCTTTTTAATCACCGATAGCATTGATGTCGGTAGCGCATGCCACGCGACACCGTTGATCTATAGTACCCCCTTCTATTAACCGTTTTCTAAGAATATTACGTTTTTCTTTCTTTTTAGTCACCGACTGATGTAAGACCTGCAAAAACCTCGGGAGGTGTCAGGGATCGAACCATGGGCTAGTGACTACCAAAACGCATCGCTAGTCACTTGGCCATCGTGGCGACAGCGGGGGAAAGTAAAATCTAGCTTATGAATTCCCGAAATTCGTTTGTAATGAATTTTCGGATATAACTCACGATCTCTTGAAGGGAAACTCTCCATACGAAGACTTGCTATAATGGGAATGATTTTTTTCATCTTGGAAGAGGCGGAATTTATATAATTATTAATTACTCAATATTATTTATATTGATCGAATTCGATCTATATTTGACGATATATTTGAGTGAATTAGTCGGTGATGATAACTTATGTTTCAAATATGTATTTCATATCCATTGTGTTACATGATTTTTCTCACTTGCATGAAACTTATTTTACTGAGTGGGGTAAACGAGTTGTAAGATCAACTAAATAGGACTCACATTTTGCTTGCAGGGTAAATAAAACATGGTAATGAATCAGTGAGTGTACTGAAATGATTTTTCACACTCGATGACAAAGTAAAATGCATGATTTTTCATCAAGAATGCAGTGCACACTACCACATCTGCTGTGGCAGTCAGCAATGCAGTGAGAGGATCGGGGAATCCCGTTGGAGGTTGACCTTGACGTGCTTCGTCCAACATCCCTGACTGCTTGCATAGGGCTGCTGATGATCTCACTTCCACTGTTCGGCTAAATCAGGATGATTTTTGAATATGTTATTTATCTGCTTCTGCTTCCTGAATAGTTCATACATATTGACACGTCCATGAGTTTCCGATATTTATAGTCAAGCTTTCCCAACCATCGGAGGCGATTGCCGTGTGAAATACTTATATCAAACTGCTCGGATAAAACAGTTTTGAGGGATGTTTTGATCCCTTCACATATTTGCTTATTCCGATGTTTTTCGCAGAAACGATCCAGAAAATGTCCAAACACAATTTTAGTTCTCAAGAAACTGTTTTTTTCTGATTTTACTGCGCTCTTTGCTTTGGATAAAAATTTCAGTAGTTCATCATAATCATCACATATATCATCAGGTTGATCAGGAGGTGGTATTTTATTCTCAATCTTGTTCTTCATCAACCATGCGTTCGTTTCTTCCGGCTTTTCTATATTTCTTCGTTTCACTCTTTTCCCTACATTGAAAAGATTTTTCGTGTACGGTTTAAGCGGTTTGGCAATTGCAATTGCATCTTTGATGATCAAATCTCGAATTTCTTCATATTTTTCTTCATTCGATAGAGCTTCATCAATCACACACTCAATGAGCTTCAGTTCTTCCTTAGCTTTTTTCAACGTATCAATTTGCTGCTTTGATAGCGTGCTCATTATGTACTTATTCTTCCGTACGAGATCAATAAGTAGGGATTGCCTTCTGAAATATCCTCACTCGACAGGAGTTCAGTGCTTAATGTATAACAGAGCAGCTAGCGGTCAAGGGTAAATACAGTATTTTTTAGAACACTCTCGATATTAGCGCGCTATGCATCCTACCTCTGCGAGACCGGTCCTGCATCTGGAGCGAGTTTTTGTGGAGGATAATTTAAGTGTGCCTTTAGCTACCAGCCGATGTGCACCATGAAAAAAAAACTGACTCAAGGTTTCAAGCTGGTTTGACCCAAATGACTCAAGCCTGGTAAATGACTCAAATGACTCAATCGGGGTAAATGATCGTTAACCCATGATTTCGGAGGTAATTGGTTAATTTTGTTGGGCAAGATTCATGATCAGTAGACTGTTTATACAAATTTGGGGGTAATTGGTTAATTTTGTTGGGTAAGATTCGGGGTAAATGATTGTGGTGACCTATGATTTAAGCTGTTTATGGAAAGTGTGACGATACACCCTTTTGCTAGCTACTGTTAAATACATCCGGTCCATTTGCAGACAGCGATGTACTTGATTACAGCGGCCTATCGATGGTACGTTCTAAAGAATTAAAATTTATTTAAATAATAAATGTTTAAGTAAAATTAGTTGACTGTTGATTAACGTAATGAAATTTAATGGAAGATCACAATTATAATTAGCAAACCAAGCTTCACCTTGAGTGACGGATTTCCGCTTAGTAAATAATATAAATAATTTGTGAAAATAATAAATAATTGTTTAACATAATAAATGAGCAAAAAATAAAGTCAATAATATCTATAATTTGTTATTCAATTATTAATTAAAAACTGACTGCCTAAAAAAGTTCAATTATCTTAATATTTACCTGGAATTCGACAGTTAGTACAAGATCATGTGCGTTAAGAATACTTGAACAGAAGCATAAAAATGGTCGATCTAACTATTTTCTATACTCGATATTCTATATATTATAATTTGGTTCATAACGTGAAATTTATAAATGGAAGGTTTTATTTGTTGTGATACGCGCTAGCAAATGGCAGCTATTATACATGACCAATGAAGGTTTAGAGTTGACTTCTTGTATTTGGTCTTATAAATATTTTCTTGCCCTGAAGTCTGTTCCTTTCTTTTGTGCGATTTTATTTGCTACTAAATATAATTTTGTTAATAGCGATATCCTGTTGCAAAAATTGTTGAGATTTTATTTCCTATTAAATATATGCTTAAGCTATCATTGTGTTTTATATTGTTTTCTTGGTGCACGGAGATTTATTTATTCACTTCTAAATGTAATCTCACCTAAAGGTATCACTGTCCTGCGATATTATTGTAGTGAAACACTCGTTCCTGTAGTGTTAATAAACTGTAAATGATGATTCTTTGAAACAATGCAGTTCATTATGTTGGGGCGAGTTTAACAAATATATAACAATCCAGTAACTATAGTATAAATGCATAGTTTAAAACAGATTTAACATTTTTCCCTCAAGTAATTTTTATAAGAACCTTTTCAATTTGATAGGGAAAAAAAACTACAAATTTGTTATGTTGAACTCATCTTCAATTAACATATTCGCGCTCTACTGTATAAACAGCACAAAACTACGATTATTTATACGATTTGAACTTGAATTCAGTTCCGTAGCACCCAGTTTCTGTACAAATATATGACTGGATAATCGCGAATGGTTCTTTACCAAGTAACTGATAATATAACATGAACTCAATTAAAATTTAATATTTTAATTATAGTTACAATCTTCCATTTAAGAGGTCAATAAAAAAATTTTTTCAAATATGTGCTGCCTTGTTCAACCATAAATACATCCTGATATTGCACATACTTCGTCGTGAGGAATCACATCAATAGTCACAAACTTAATAAATACTGTTCGTAGAGTCACGAATTTTTAAAATAAATAATACAACATACAATTTGTGACTCGAACATCATATTAATATCAAGAAATACAATTTAGCAGTGAGTAGCTCTCATAAATTACAAACCATATGGCCGCTAAAAATCGATTCACGAATTAGAATGCTACAGTGTCGGCAGTGCGGATGATGGAATCATTCCAGAGTTGAGGTTGAAATTGATCCAGTAGCATTCATTATCAATTTTTGACGATGGAATTTGATCAGAATTGGGAATAGCGGAACAGATTCCGAATTTTACCTGATGGAATCGACATGAATTGAATGAAAGGATTAAATTGGGAATCTGAGACGAAGGAATTAGTTGCATGATGTTGAATTGATTCGATAATTGGATGCAATTGAATCCACAGCTATCCATTTCATCGTCATCCTTTATTGACTTGAATAATTTCAAGCATAATATTAAAGAAGGAAAGTAAGCAGTACAAAAAAGAGCAATGCACGCAAAAAAAAAATTTGTCTAATTCTCAAATGGTTCGTATGAGTGAGGTAACGTTACCGTTATTAACATCCATCGTCTGATGGCCATGAGATTAGATAACAATTTTCTTATAAATAATGGATTACTATTGGAATGTTATGCGACACATTTATGGGCCTGATTACAAATATGAATATTTTTATGAAATGCACTTCCCATTCGCAACTCGAGTTTTTATGTCTTTAGCCCACCACGCATGCAGAATATCAACAGTAACAATAGAAAAATGCTCATCTAGATGTAACTCATCTAGATGCACTCATTCTCAGTATGAGTGCAATGTACATAGGCATACAATACACACAGGAATATCAATAAAATAAATGCAGGTGGTCAAACAAATATATATTCATAAATGTAATAGATTTCAATTCAAGTGGAATATGTCGGATAATCAACGCACTCGACTGCATTTTATGCGATTAGTTCCAAGTATTGTAGCCACTCTGCCGAGACTTAGGCTGGAACAGTACGTTAATTGTACAAAGAGGCAGATCTGTTGGACCCTACAAGTCGCCCCGATTGGTTTAAATATCGGAGGATAAAATGTTTATTATTATAAGATGAGCAACTGATCAAAACCCTTGTCTATTTGGTAGACTTGCGCATTTTATCGTATTCATGACCCAGAGCCGGGTATTGAGTACATCATAACTCTGGTTAATGAACAATTTTGTATATATATCAGTGAATTTATTTTTAACCCTCTACCGCCTGACATGAGTAACCGGAGCAATATTGTCACAAGCCTATTTCCCTAATAGTATACGTTCTAGTGAGCGCAAAATGACTTGCACTGATGGCTGCTGCCACGTACGATAACTTTGAAATGTTCTCTGTTGCGTACATAACTCCTCAGGCTGCTACAAACAATAGTTTACGTTTAATTGTATGTCCCGGAGAGTGACATATGTCGCTAAGGAGGCTTGGTTAAGTTCTTTTTTATCCGCATAGCGTTAAAAATATTCTATTCTCGTTGATATTTTGGGTTATTCAGGCGTATACTAGGACTTCAACATTTTATTTTCTATTGTACATGATAATTTTATAGAACAAATTTGACCAACGAACTTTAATTTGACCAACGACCACCCCATCCCGGCAGCTGCCTTTTTTGAAAGCCAGCGAGAACGGCCGCTTAATTCAATTAAAATGAGCGTACAGCTGAACAATGTCCATATTTTAAACCTGTGCTTTATAACAAATAATAATATGGTAATAATGTATTTGGTAAAGATGATCAAACAATCAATATTATTTGTTCCTAATCTGTCATTGCTGTAGACTCATAACAAATGACAGTTAAACCAAGCATTGTTAGGATCATGAGCATTAACTACTCTTAGGTGGAACTAGAAGAAAGTTACTTGGTGGAAGTGAAGGAAGAGGTGCTAAGGGTGGAAGTCAAGGTGCAGGTTTCAGTGGTAAATGTCATGGAGCAGGATACAATGGAGGAAGTAAAGTCGACCAAAGTTACGATCCACTGTCAAAACTTTCAGGATCCAAGTCCAAGCTTTACGGTCGAGACTTTAGTTTCGAGCTCAAGACTCTTTCTGGCTTTCATGTAGATAAAATAATAACGTGATCAAGAAAATTCTGACATGAATAAATATCAAATTGGATAAGCTATTGCTATGAGAAATAAATGAATACTTATAATTAAATCATGGTTCGCATTGGATATATTTTAGTTAATATTTACCTATGAAAATTTATCCGCCACCAGCCTACATAACACGCGCGTGACTCGACGAATTTTTGTAAGCATGGCTTCATCGATCAATAATATTTTGATAATGCTTAACTGTCAATATGGTGACCAAATGTAACTTAAATGCAGCTTTTCTAAATGCCACCAAAAATTAATTTTCACTAATAAATAAAATAATAATTTTAGTTGATGCATTCGACTCGGAGAGGAGCACGTAAATAAACATTTTATCTAACGATTAGTTTACTTTTTCTAGATATTTGCTAGATAATAAGATTTAAAATGCTCCTAAACCTAAAAATTGTGTTTTGGTACTTTAATAATATTGTTTATTACATTCAAGAAGTAGGAAGTGTTCCTGGCACAACTCATCAGGCGGTGAGTGATGCATTTATAATATTTATCCAGCGCAAGATCCTTTATTGTATCCTTAATTTACAATGAAGTTCCATACCGCTAATAAAAAGTATTTAGGAAACTTTCACTCGCTTAGTATAGACGATAATTATATATGTACTCCTTATCTGCCAAAAAATGTTGAAAACTTGCTCAAAAATAACTTCCCTGTTTATTTTCAAACTCAAATGCTTTTTTAAAACATTTCATTCCAGACTATTAGGTGGACTTTACACCTCTATACATGCAACTATGGAATTGTATAAGTTGACCCCAAATAGTTATTTTATTTTTATCAAAAATTTATCTTAGTCCTTCAACGATGACGTACATCTTCATTTTTAACGCATTTTCTCATTTATCTAAAAAATACACTATTCTTCTCGCCATGTCCGTCTGTCCGTCCGTCTGTCTGTCTGTCCGTCCGTGACAATCTTTGTCACTTTAACTCTTCTTGTGGTGAAATTATATTTTATTGGTTTATGTAGAGTGTAGGTTTCCTGCGATTCCAACCAATTTGTCACCTGCTTTCGGGATAGACCACTCCTACGAACAAGTTCATTTGTCCCGACGTAGCCGGTTTTAGGATCGTAATATATTTGATTTAGAATTTTACCACTCACT
The DNA here is from genome assembly GCF_000764305.2 of Hyalella azteca. Taxonomy (NCBI): domain Eukaryota; kingdom Metazoa; phylum Arthropoda; class Malacostraca; order Amphipoda; family Hyalellidae; genus Hyalella; species Hyalella azteca. The sequence goes on from NW_025933954.1 coordinate 14,523, forward strand.
TCTGTGAGTGGACTAATTTTGTTGGGTAAGATTTGAGGGTAATTGTTCGTAATAATATTGAAGGATCAGGGGTAATTGGTTAACTTTGTTGGGTAAGATTTGGGGTAACCTATGATTTAAGCTGTTTATGGAAAGTGTGACGATACACCCCTTTTGCTAGCTACTCCTATATATAGCTACAGCGTAGCGTGCATGGGACTGCTCAGTCCGAAACATACTATAAGGATACAATGATATAGCCCGTGAATTATGAAGTAACCTCGAAATTTGATGTAATACGCGTGTCGTGATGCGATTTGCATATTTCACGAATTCATACTCGCAGCATTGTGTTAACAGCAGATGACGGTGTAAAACGTGCATTATATGAAACGCGAGGCTGAGTTTAAGAGGAGTTCTATGATGTTGAATTACTTCACACACTGCATCAGCAATTATTGTAGTCATGTAGTCTTCCTATAAAACATTCCCTTGTGTCTTTTTATTCCAATTATATCTATGATGTTTCTTGCTCCTATTTAAATCACATCGTCAACTACTGGCAGTAGCCAGAAATGCTCTTTGGGGGGACTGTGGAGTCCTTGCGCTTCGTGATGGTGTTGCATCCTCTGATCCTCTTACTAGTGCGGACTTTCAATAGATGGCTTGGATTTTGAGAGGATCAGGTTGTCATCAATTTTTAATTATGGAATTTGTATTAATTTTAATCATCAGATTTTCATAATCTTTATATCATCAGTGAAATGCTCATAACTTGAACTGTTCTACTACTGCGTTGTTGTTAACTTTACCTGCCATAATTTCCCTCTCTATTCCATTTCATTGATTATTCATACAGTTTGGTCATGTAATGGGGAGCTAATAATTTCTTTTTGTGTCCATTAATGGCTCATGGGTAAGATAAATTTAGGTTTCTGCAACTGAATCCAGGTGCTATTAAGTCATAAATGTGTTGCACTGTTGCATAATGAAAATTAGTGCATTCTCCACAATGAATAGCGGTTATGATCTTAAAACGAACACGTACGATCGATTATAATTTTAAGTGCGCCATGTTTCTGGCCATCTCAATGGTATATTTTATATTACGCTCCCTAACTAATGACAGTGTGCTGGCCATTTGAAACATGCCGTTGAGTAATCTTTTACGATAGTTGAACTATATAGATTTCTTTTGATGTTCTTTTAATATTTGGCCACCACTTTCCCTCTAACACCTATAAAAATTTGGCCAATTTCTTCAAAAGTTTAATCTTTGTCATAAAATTAATGATATATTCGGCTTTGAATATCTGTTGTTGACTAAAATGAAACGTTTATTTGGTGACCAAAATGGAAAATATTTGGTGTAAGGCTCAACGCAGTATTTTCACCAGCAAGCAAGATGTTTGATTTATCATACAGCTCATTGTCTTTAGTCTGTGCGTTCAGTGAACGCGTCTCCTGACTCTGACTTGGATATCTTGCTGCGTTTTTCTCAGTGTATTTTTGGGTCGTTGCTTAGTTAACCCACAAATGGCATTCTCACCAGGATGCAAGTTCATTGTATTAGGAACTGCCATCTCAATTTTAACGATGACCTTTAGTTCTTCGATATTGCGTGAACTTTTTATCGATGTTAAAAACTTTTTAGCAAATAATTAATCCGAATTATGATTGGCGGATGAATGTCCGAAGTCGCAACTTGAGTTTGTGGGTTGCATATGGGCGTTTAGTGGCTTTCTTGTGCCTTGGCCTTGGGAGAATGTAGAGATCAGCAGGCCAACACGTTCAGAATGGATCTCGTTAACTTGTGCTATATTTTAAGTAGTGTTCATTTAATTGAAAGCAGTTACGATTCGGTCAAAATGTTTCAAGTGGATGACATCGATGCTTGGTAGTGACAGCAGCATTTTTAATATTTTACACGTGTTTCAGAGGCCGGGTGGGGAGGAGGTAACCTGATTTAATATAATAACCCGGCAACGTTGTAGCACCAGCAAACGTAAGGTTCTTCAGTTCACTTGTCTTTTATTGGCAATCCGTTGTGCCAACCCGTGTCTGTCGTTTCCGGTTTGGTAGAACTCAATTAGCACAAAGCCTAATGAACCCACGGGGTAGAATCAAGTCTACACAGCCTGATGCTACGAGGCAATATCTATGATACGTGAGCAATTTACCTATTAAACATAACTAACATCTTTCACGCACTTGCTTTTTTATCCTATAACTACATTATCTCACCCTTGGTATTCGGTAAACCTGAAATGTACTCGGCAACGCTCTAGTGTAATAATGCATTGGACAGCAACAAATGGGTATCTCTGTATTCAGCTCTGAATGAAGGTTATTTATTCAGCTCAGCGGACAGCTCGTTCAATCTCAATCCGTTTATTTTAGAGCTCAAATAGCTTATAGAGCCGCTTCTTACGATATACGAGTTACAAGAAATAAACTCGATAAAATTACGATGTTTGGAAGACGTTACGATCATGTTAATTGAGGTTTACAAACATTCCTACGTAACTAAATAATAACTCCTTTTATAAAATTTCCGTACTAGAAGGATAAGGAAACGAGAAGAGATAGCTAAACAAGTTTTAAACATGACTTCCTGCGTGCGTCAGAAAGAGCTTTATTCACTTTGTTATTTAGCTTCACAGCCTTCTCGGTAATAAACTAATGATAAACGTACAACAATACTTCACATGTTACTTCTTAAATCACACAGGTGCAACTTATTTAACTAATACACAGAGGGATTCTGAGGTGGATTTTGCTTCATACAGAAAGGCAGTTGTATCTCCGTTCTGCACACAATCTGCTCCGAAGAATAATTTTTTATTACTGGCTAGCAATATCCGGATAATCCCTTAGTCGACGCAGAACCCGTAAGCAATCTAGAAAAAAATCCAAATGACCGAACATATGACGCAGTTCATATGTGTAAAGATCCACGTAAAAGATGCGCTATTTTCAATCCCGAACGGTCCACCGTACATTCAATCGGAAAATTTTCCACATGACCGGGTGGTTCAGAGTAATTGGATGCAGCTGGATGTGGTCTGCCGTTGACGTGTGTAAATATTCACGGAAAAAAATACAGGAAATTAACAGTTTAATTAACAGCTACATCCAAAAGAGCGCAAATTGATAGATAATGATTGTATCATTACCTATCTCAGTATAAAGAATTAGGCAAAAGGCGATTCTCCGAAGCGTTTTCAAGTTGATAGGATAAGTCATCGCGTGAGAAATTGAACGTTTACGTTACAAAGTAAAGTGAATATCCACATGAAATAAAGATGCTAATTTTCATTCTAACCCATAAATGGTAAACCAAGTATCAAAGTTATACTATTAATATTAACTTATTTCGTAAAACGCAAGTCCACACAGCATAACGAATTTATTCCATATTTTCGACACAGAAACCTCAGATCCCTCAGTCGGAGTATGACGACGGCCGGCCACCCTGCACCTCAGCCTATGCAGCATGAGAAGACGTCGCCCCCAAAGCTCTTTGTTCCCTAAGCGCCCGTGGAACAAAGTCACCGCTCTGACTCCCAAGAATCTTCTTAATCTCGGCGTTGAAAATACGTCGTGGAGTGCCACTATGAGACGTCAACTCCAGTGCGGCTGTACGCGAAAGGATGGATAGTTAAACGGTACCTGTAGACCGAATCTACATAATTTAGAATTGGCAGATAAAGAAAAGGTACGCTAATGGATGGTTGATATATTCCAACTCAATAGTAAACACTGAAATGATTCGTGCATCCGCGTTGCAATTCTCCGCGTACTGAAACGAAAAGGAAGCGTCAAGCTTTTCCAGAATGAGAAGCGTGACGGAGAGGTTGAGAACTTGGCAGTGTGGGCACAAGTCCCAATACCTGTTGTCTAAGCAGTGGTGGGGGCTTGAATGATGCAGAGGGCTGCGAAGGCTGGGTACCGGTAGCGCAAATGCTAAAATTGTTTCCCTATCGAATCAAGGTGTTCCTTTAAAAGAATATTTCATAGGAGCTGGTTCATGGGCGGACATGACTTGTGGTTGTGTACAGTACATCCGATACATGCATCCAGTACATGCTCTGTTTTGAATTGTGATTGAAATAATAGGAACCAAGGCAGGCTTGTACTGGAGTCTTAAACAAAGGTCGTTAAAGAAACTCCCAGGAGACAAGCTTTAGCTTTAAAATTAAAATACAGAGAAAATAATTTGTTTGGCATAAACTCAAACGCTTAAACGCCGGCACTACCATCTAATAACCCTCCCTCACAGCTTTTTCTTATTAATGTAGCTTTCTCCCAATAAACACAAACCACTGTGACTTACGAGCTCAAAATGGTTAGAAAATAATAAACTCAGTAAATGCACAAATATCTTTTTCGTTTACTGGGACCAACTTACCGAGTAAGACGTTACAGACAAGGTGGTTTTTAAAGCAACTTTGCTCTTTAAATCATCCCTTGCTGCGTCATTGAATGAGAATTGATTCAGAAGTGAACGCGTCATGAGGGTTTTGATCATCGCCTTCAGAGTGACACCAACGGCGTCATATTCTTCACAGCGGAGTCTCTCCACCTGTGGCATATAGAGTATTTAAAGAATGTAAATATTCTTGATTTGAGCCCCTCCATAGTGACAGCCCCTCCCGTCCCACGCCCTATTTATTATATTGACTAAAGCAACAGTTGATCTTTCGTGGTGGGTTGCCACGGTGATCTAATTGAAATTCAATTAAGTAGCAACTTTTCAATACGTATTCATACTATAAGTAACATAAATAAGGTTTGTATTCCAAATTATTTCAATGAATTTTACTAACTATGTGATCTGTGGTCAAGAGTACGTCGAGTTCATCCAAGTTGGAAGCTGGTGCAAAGCATGGCAAAGTTATGTCGTGACTGTAGACTTTCCTCCTCTCTCTCAGTTCTTTCACGTGAGAGTAGTTGAACAAAGCTGTGTTGATTATTTCTTCTAAGCTCTCCATGATGAATTTCTGGTTGACTTCTAGTTCATCGAGGCGATGCATCACGGCTCGGTCTGGAGTTGGATGAACTGAAGTCTCGCGGTCCCTACTAATTTTAAATAGGCTTTGAACTTAATAAAAAGTGACGCAAATTAAGTGACGTGGCCTTAATAAAAAGTGACGCAAGGCCACGTTGGGCGACGCTCCAACGTGGCCTTGCTTAGTGCATACAAAAAAATCCACAAATTCTAAATCCCAATTTTTCGACAAATTCCAGGTGCTCCCAAATGAAGTTGAAGAGAAGAAGCGTGTGAAACTAATACTAAGTGGTTGGTATCTAACTAAATATCAATCTTTTCCTTGTGAATGGTAACTTTGGTTACCAAAATGGTAGGTAAAAATAGCATTGGTGAAGGTTTACGTATTCACAAAGTTTTGATCATTTGTCTTTTGATGGTATTGGTACCAAAACTCTAGTTAACAAAGCCTAGGTATAGATAAACATAGCACTGATGGCGGTTATGGCTTATTTTTGAGAATTGGACTCGATGATATATAAACATAGCACTGATGGCTTATCTTTTGTCCAAGGATGGGAACTCCATTTAATTAAGCCTATGGATAAACTTAGCACTGATGGTGCTTAGTGTATTGGTTGATAACGCGTCAAAGACAAGAAGATATAAATTTCTACAAATCTATGATATGGAAAAGTAGCATACATAATGGTGATAGACAGAGTTACCCACATCTCATCATAAAATCATAATATAACAATGAACGTCGATGTTCCTTGTACTGACTAGGCAGGGGCTGGCATGGCCAGATGCAGAGAAGTTGACCGGAACGAAGGAGAATTTCGTCGGTTTTGAGCTGTTGCTCGTAATTCAAATTTTCGTCTCCCTGAAAATGAACAAAAATGCTCAGGAAAACATTGCATAAAGCCCATAATTTTACTTTATTTTCATAATTCAATTAGACTTTTTGAATGCTTTGACAGGTCATGCATCAAAATTTGACGGCATGAGCAATATGTTAGGAAAAGAATCTAAACAGGAACAAAAATATTGGTTACAATGATATTGCTACCAAAATATATTCCGGCTGTGAGGGGATCTACCTCTAACTCTACATCAAGTAGATAAGGACATGAAAATCAATACTTTGGCACTTAATCAAACTTATAGATTTTATTTCACTTTCACATTTTTTATTTCACTTAATCAAACTGTGAATAGATTCTTAGATAGCTAATAAAGATCAAAGAGTAAGTCGGAGAAGCGTGAACACTTTCTACAATTAAGAGCAAAAAGCCTTGGAATATTATCTCCCTTAACAACTTGAGTACAATTGGGGCCCTAGAAAATGTTATGTGAGCTTTGTATGAAATGTTCACACACTGTCAGCAAATAAAAACTCTTCTAAGACTGAGACATCTCATTTAACTACCGATTTCTTCCTGCATAATGTAGCAAAGAGTTAAAGGAAAGAATTATTGTTAGCATTTTATTGCAACATAATAACACACCAAAGAATGATTGGCAGAATAATCATAGTTTCCTTTACCCAGATACAGTGGAGAAGGTGACGGAATAAGCTATATTTTTTGCAGTTATAAATAATGCCTGGAATGGAATGCGGTATGTTGTTATAAATAAAATGATATGCAACTTCAGTCTTTTGTTAATTTTTTTTCTTCATTTGACTGGTTTCACTTTGGTTTGTTTTTATTAAGTTTAAAAAGCATACTCACCGTGAGTTTTCCTGGCTCCTCTTGGAGTTACCAAGTCATCACTCAACATGGAAATTCCTGCACAAATGAATACCTTGATTGAAATACAATTTGTTGATCAAATAGGGGATATTTTATTTTATATAATATACATTTTATACTAATAAAGTAAATCATTATTGTTACTTATAAAACAAACTGTCCTTACGACTTTCAAATAGTCTTTCTTGCAATAAGTGCTTTGAATTGTTTCTCATCGCATCATTAACATATAAACAATGTTGAGTCAAGGGTTGGATGTAAAACACTTCTACATAGAATTGCTATATTTCAGATATGAAACTAGTTCCCACTTGACAGAGCTCTCTACTAATTCCCTCTGATTCATGTGTACCAGCTGGATTGCTCACAGCAGCTGGAGGTGGTGAGTAGCTGCGTCTGTAGACAGGATCTGACTCCAATCGGGCTATATATGCACAAATAAAATTACATTCAACTAAAAAATTACAAAACAGATTAATCAAGGCTTGTCTTGTGTAATTACAGTGGAAGCCACATAATCTTGCATTCAACTGCAGGCTACTATCTGATAAAAACAGGAAAAAAAAAAACATTCCTACACAGATACCATCCAAGATGTCTGATGAACAGTAGTACAATAGACATAATAAACCTATACATTTTCTATCAAATTACTATGATTAATTATTTTTATGAATTACTACTTAATAATTACAACAGATTTTAACACAGACATACCTTTCTTGGCTTTGAATGCATAAAAATTGATGGCTGAAGCTCGTTGACGTCTAATTGGCCCATACCTACTGCATCCTGCGCTCAGTTAGTTTGTAGTTATCTGTAGCATGGCAAAACAATGAGATATAATTGAACAATTATATCATTATAAATAAAATTATCCAAAACAACAATTGTCTTTCAAATAGAGTTGTATATATTGATCACTGTATGAATAATTGCATGATTTTGCATAATTTTTCAAAGTTCACAGTACCAAATAACTGAAAGTTTGGGAAAATTCATTGAATAAGGTTTGCCATAGGTATGTCTTTCTAACCTGAAGTCTCAGCAATCCGCTGTACAGTGAATGACCGCCAGCTTGTCTGCACTGGAATGCCGAGTTTAGCTTGAGCAACCACATCTCCATCTGGCATGTAAGCTTCAACTTCTGAGTTTACTTCATGAAGCCAAATTCTAGGAACAACTTCCCAATATTCTTGACAGAAAAAAATACCTACAAATGATTTTGTTTCAGCAAGTTCCATGTTATTCCAAATATATATTAAAGGCCTGGAAAGAAATTCAATTTAATCAGCAGTTACAAACACACTTAGACTCGTGACAACATGATATCTCAATATTTTTAAACAATATTTTACACAAGAGCTGAAACAATTTATGCTTTTTCCTCATATTCTTGACATTATTTCTTGAGAAACCTTTACAAAGACTTATCTTTTTTATCTACCGTGAAACGGGGTAATAAGGGATGGGCAGGGTAATAAGGAACAGTCCTCCAACATTTCGTAGAAATGTTGTAGCAGCTAAACTAATTAAAATATTGCAAAACAAAAAAAAATGGGGGCATAAAGTTCAACGCTTTTACAGCAATCCCTTGATTAGCACGGTTTTGAATACCGCGGTTCTGATTAACGCGGAAAAAATATTTGCGACCTACCCTTAATCTACGCGGTGCCAGTTTTGATTAGCGCGACTTTTTTTCACAATGCATCATTTTCCCGCCTCTAGCCAGAGGTGTTACGTTCGTAATAAAAGTGTTACTTTTTGCTTATTAGATCTTATGTTGTTACTTTTGTTACGACTTTTGGAAAAATTTGCCAAATGTTGTTACGTTATGAAGTTCAGTCAATAATTCTTTAAATAAGGTCCCGTTCCGTAGGCAATCGTGCTAACTACAGAGTCGGTTTAACCGCGCCTTGTCTCGTTCATAACTCGAATGATCGAGTTCGGCAACGTTCGCCGGTAAGTGCGCCATGCCGGTGCTCTAGCCCTTTAAGCCCTGGTGTGACGAATTCGTCACACAGAAAATAAAAGCTTCTACCGAGAGTAATTACATGTTTGGAGTCTAGCCGCAAGTGTGACAGTAGCGTCACATGTTGTGAACTCGTTCGAACGACGTTCGATGGAGTAGGCGCACCGCTACTGCCAGTACAACACAAAGACTGCGCGTGATCTGAAAAGTAATTCAGATTTTTTTTCACTTTTGAAACATAATTCAGTGCGTAAAGGGCTAGTTACTCGTTAGCCTTCAACTGGTCAAGATTGCTGCCATATCTACTGCTCACTTTTATCAAACTAAATAATTTTCCTTTCCTTTGCTATTTTTGAGGATTCATTATAATTATTCCCATATATTCTTAAGTTTGATTAGCGCGGTTTTGCTTAACACGGTAAAACTCGGGGATTTATTAACCGCGCTAATCAAGGGATTGCTGTACTATCTATATAGCATAAAGCAAGGCAAAAAATCATACATTTACTATCTCTAAAAAAATCCTTGAAAAAAGCGTGAAAATTGAGATTTTGGGAAAGTACCGTCAACCAGGGCTACTCGGGACGGGCGGGATAACTCAGGACAGTCCTCTGACACGGCGTAAAACTGTTTTAGTAGCAAAACTAATTGGAATATTGCAAAAGTAAATATAGTGGCGCAAACCTCAACATTTTTCCTATCTATGTAGTATAAAGGAAGTTCAAAAATACTACATATACTACTGGTAGCTTTGAAAAATTCCTGAAAAAAAAATGATGAAAAACAATATTTTGAAAAGTTACTTCTGCTAAGGTCTGTACTAAAAAAAATATTTGCCCTATTAAAAATTTTGCCTAGAAAAAAGTGGCAGACAAGTGTCAGCATGAAAACTTCATTTGCGGAATTTACATACCTCAATCCCCAAAAAAACAGCAGCCATTTACACAGGGCGGGGCTACTCGGGACACCCCCCCGGGGCTATTCGGGACACCCCCAAAAACGCATTTACAGTAGAACCTCAGTTAGCACCTCAGTTAGCAAAGGCTCCAGTTACAAAAAAAAAAACATTAAAAACAAAGAATATTAATTACATTTACCTCGCTCAGCAAAAAAAATTTCACTTATCAAAAAATTAGTGCATCATCGGTCATCACAAAATTGTGCATAGAATGTCATATATAGAATTGTGCACCATGCATCATAGAATGAAAAGTCATTGACCTAAACTATGATTTATTTCTACAAAACATATGATAGTTGTCACTAAAACATTCCTTTCTGTTTCAGGTAGGTATGTTTTTCACAATCTTTTTTTATAGTAAATTCACTTAACCCAATTAAAATGGTGTGAAATTACAAGCCGTCCTGTAAGCTTACAGATACAGAAAAAATGCTATAGGGCTGCTGATATGAAGCTTGCAGTGGACAAGGTTGTTGTAAATGCTCAATGGCATGTTCATGGATACGGAAATATTGCATCAATGATACGGTAATTAATATATAGGGTAATATCATATCAATAAAAGAAAAACAAGTAAAAATCACAGAAAATGTCATTTATTCTACCTCCACTTCATCTACAATGAAAGAGGAGGACTTCAGAGTACTGTTAGTAATGGATGAGTACACTCTGCATGCTTCAAATGTTTTAAAACGAAGTTTTATTCCAAGTGTCCTCAGTAGCCCCATTTGACGGGGCTACTTGGGACACTCTTATTTTGCTTCTGGCACCTCACGAATAGCATATGGAATTTTTTTAGAGAAGCCATGTGATAGCCCTTGCAAAGAGCTTTGAAATGAGCCTAAACTTGTTTACAAAATGTTTCATGATAAGAAATTATGAATGAAAAAGGTTTGAAATTGTCCCAAGTAGCACCGGTTGACGGTACGTCTGCTACGGTCTGTAGCAAAAAAAAAATTCACCGTATTCTTCACCATAAATATTCACCGTATAAAAAAAATTTTCACCGTATTGCAACTTTAATGTGATTGAAGCCAACAAAAAGTTGGCCTAAAAATGTGATTGACGGAATTAGCATATCTCATTCCAGAAAAAAATGGCAGCCATTTTTGCAGGACAGGGTAATAAGGGACACCCCCTCCTGGGGTAATAAGGAGCACCCATAAAAATGCATTCACAGTAGAGCCTTGGTTAGCAAGGGCTCCAGTTAACAAAAACAAAATCAATTAACAATAAATCATTTTTATTACATTTATCTTGCTCAGCAAAAAAATTTCATGTGACAAAAAAATAGTCCATCATCGGTCATCGCCAAACTGTGCATGGAATGTCAAAGATAGAATTGTTCACCAGGCAACAGAGAATGAAAAGTAATTAACCTCATCTATGATTTTTTTCTCAAAAAATATGATGATTGTCACTAAAATATTCCTTTGTGTTTCAGGTATGTTTTTTACAATCATTTTTAGCTACTATAGTGAATTCACTTGACTCAATTAAAATGGTGCAAAATTACAAGCTGTCCTGTAAGCTTACCTACAGAATAAATTATACATGGCTGCTAATATGAAGCTTGCAGTGGACAAGGTGACAAGGTCGTTGTCAATGCTCAATGGCTTGTCCATGGATTAGGTAATACTGTATCACATCAATAATACGGTACTGTATGGACAAGGTAATATCATATCAAAAAAGGAAAAATAAGTAAAAAATCACAGAAAATGTCATTTATTCTATATTTACATCATCTACAAAGGAAGAGGAAGACTTCAGAGTACTGTTAGTAATGAATGCGCACACTCTGCATGCTTCAAATGTTTTAAAATTTAGTTTTATTTCAAGTGTCCCTTATTATCCCATTCCCAGGGTTGGTTCAGGAGGCTTTTATTTTGTGTCTGGCATCTTACAAAAAATCCTAGCATATGGAATTTTTTCAGAGATGCCATACAATAGCCCTTGCAAATACCTTCAAAATGAGCCCAAACTTGTTTATGAAATGTTTCATAGAAGCTATTAAGGAAAAATGCTCAAAACCGTCCCTCATTACCCTGTTTGACGGTAACAATTCTTTGAAGACGTGCAATTTTTGCAGTGGAATGTAGGACAGCCCCAAGATATGGTATATAATAAAATAATTTCAAGTAGTCAATTCATACTAAATCTCACTGAATATTTTTCACATTGTCACAGTTTAAAAGTAACATTGAAAAACTGCAATGATGCATTATAATCAAAAAACCTATAAAAAGGCAGGCAATTTCTCTCTGGCATATGTCTCTCAAGATTTCAAATACTCTGTGATCAATTACCAAATTTTCTGTAAAATCAGTCCAATCAAATTCTGTTCATGGCAAAATCAATTGACTGGATGCTACAAAAATCATTAGAGTTATATGATTTTTTCTTTATTCCATCTACTTTGTGCCATCACTGCCATGTGTATTAGAATGTGTACCGTCAATCAGGGCTACTCGGGACGATTTCGAACGTTTTTCATTCATAACTTCTTACCATGAAACATTTCATAAACAAATTTAGGCTAATTTCAAAGCTCTTTGCAAGGACTATCACATGGCTTCTCCAAAAAAATTCCATATGCTATTTGTAAGGTGCCAGAAGCAAAAAACGAGTGTCCCGAGCAGCCCCATCGAACGGGGCTACTTGGGACACTTGGAATTAAACTTAATTTTAAAACATTTGAAGCATGCAGAGTGTACTCATCCATTACTAACAGTACTCTGAAGTCCTCCTCTTTCATCGTAGATGATGTAGAGGTAGAATAACTGACATTTTCTGTGATTTTTACTTGTTTTTCCTTTATTGATATGATATTACCATATACATTAATTACCGTATTATTGATGCGACATTACCGTATCCATGAACAGGCCATTTAGCATTTACAACAACCTTGTCCACTGCAAGCTTCATATCAGCAGCCTTATAGCATTTTTTCTGTATCTGTAAGCTTACAGGAAGGCTTGTAATTTCACACCATTTTAATTGGGTTAAGTGAATGCTCTGTCTGACTGACACAGTCTGTCAGTCAGACAGAGCAGAAAGAAATATATGAATTTTGAAGATTACCTATTTGAAACTGTAAAGATGAGAAGAATCCTCAAGGGTATTGGTCAAACCATCAGAGTGGAGGCTGGAAGGGTAAGAATAAATAAGTAATGATACAGATAATAGCAATAATAATTAATAAATATTAAAATAATCAAATACGTTGTGAATATGGCAGTATGCCCAAAAGCCAAAACCAGTACATATTAATATAAAGTCTCAAATTGCATCACAAAATTGCAATATATGTGCATGATACTCATTTTTGGTGTCCAAGCAGAGAGTTTTATAGATTTTTTTCAAGTTCATTTTTGAGTCCTAAAGTAGTAGATGAGTAAAACATTGTATATACCTCATACCAGCATTATCATACATAAGAAATTGGTTTCAATCTTGTGTAGATGAAGAAATTAAAAATGAACTGATTCTAAAAATCTGTGGTTTGTCACTATGACTCAGATCAGATGAAACAACTCTGAGCTGAAATGTCATTTCCATTGATCCAATCTGGAATATTGTGCAGTCAGCAGTGTCACACTGCAGAATTTTACAGAAATCATGATTAACAATATCATTCCATGAGCAATTTATGAGAGTTGCTGGCCAAAATGTGCCATTTATATTAATTTCTACAAGAGGTTTAAGCCTACACTACAGAAACTGATGAAATTATGAAAATGAGCACAAAGCATGGGCCTTTTTGTCCTCTTAACAAGTCATAGGTGGCTTTTGCCCCATGTTCCAGTTTAGCCTGAGTTAAGCTCAGAATCCTCAGATCTGGTAGGAGTGGTAGCACTTACCGTAAAATGGGGTAACTTAGACCACTTTTTATTTTATAAATGATGCCATTTTTTTACTAGCTAAATTAAACTTGAATTGAAACAAGCTTTTTTTCGTGGGTCACATTTTTAATTTTTTAACCTATTAGATATGCAAACTTTTTAAATCTTTCTATTGTATTATGTAGCCTCAGTATTAGGCCTTTAATGCCCATTGACAAAATTTTTCTATGTCAAATAGTTTTTGAGTTGTGGGGGTTTTTGTTAAAAAAACCAAAAGTGGTCTAAGTTACCCCGCCGGTCTAAGTTACCCCATTTTACGGTACCTTTCAGTCTCTCAATAAATATGTAGGGACAATATGTCTGAATTATCTCATTTCCCCAATGACTAACAAGTGCTCTACACCTCTGCCTCTAGACACTTCTCACTCTAGGTCTAGTGAGACTGTGAGTGAGGGTGACTGGGTGAGTGAGTCTAGTCAGACTAGTGTACCATGAAACCGGGTAATAATGGATGGTTTTGAGCATTTTTTTTTTAAATAACTTCTTTTTATGGAACACTTTATAAACAAATTTGGGCTCATTTTAAAGCTCTCTGCGAGGGCCATTGAATGGCATGAAAAGAAAGGGTCCCAAATTACCCCTGGGAAGGGGCCCAGCCTCCCAGGAGGAGGTAATCCAGGTTACCAAGGACAATTGAAAATTGTGAAATAAATCTCAATTTTAAAACATTTGAAGCATGCAAAGTGTACTCATTCATTACTAACAGTATTCTAAAGTCCTCCTCTTCCTTTGGTAAATTGGTAGATGATGTAGATGTAGACTAAATGATATGTTCTGAGAGATTTTTACTAGTTTTTCCTTTCTTGATATATTACCATATCCATGCATTACCATATTATTAATGTGATTGTGATATAACCATATCCAAGGACTGATGGATATGCCATTGTGCATTAAGGACAACATTGCCCACTGCAAGCTTCATATCAACAGCCATGTACCTAGCATTTCTTCTATATATGTAACTGTAACTGGAAGGCTAGTAACTTCAATTGGGTCAAGACTCAAGAGAATTCACAATAACAAAAAAAAAAAAAATGTAAAATCATGCCTGAAACAGAAAGGAATATGTTAGTGACGACCCTCAAATTTTTTGGCAAAATAAATCATAGTTTGGGTTAATTAACTTTCATTCTAGCCTTCTAGGTCACTAGGTGTGGACACTAGGTTCACTAGAAAACAAGCGAGCTTGAACAACCAGATAACGGCTGCCTCCGGGAATATAGAGAGGCAGAGGCTGACACATCTAAAGGTTAAAATTAAGGAAACTGAACGACAGTTGCAGGACTCAGACGTAGCGTGCCGGAGCCTTGCAGCGAATGTGATATCCGCCACCAAGCCGTCCGTATCTAGGCAGTGCATCGAACCAGCCCTCGGTCAAGCGCCCGCGGGTCGAACGCTCCAGCCGAGTGCTGGAGTCCAGCCTAACCTAACATAACCTGACTCAGCCAGTCGCACGGCTCTTTCAACCGACGGCCTGGTGGTGCACGGCAGGTTTTATGCAAGGCCGGAGGTGGGCAAATCTAAGTGGCCGCAGGCTGTTGCGCGCAAGTTGCAATTCGAGCGGTGGCCAGGGTATGAAGTGATGCTTCGACGCAACGTTCAGTGGTGGACGGCCATTTGACCCTAGGCTATTCGACCTCGTGTCTGGGGGGTGTGGAGCTCAAAATATTCAAAGCAGAAGGATGTCAATGATCGGTTACAGATAGCAGATTCCATTCACGGCTGATTGGTGGATGTCCGGAAAGATCCAAGGCTGTTGATTCAGGGCTTATTTGTGTACCGTAAAATGGGGTAACTTAGACCACTTTTATTTTTATAAATGATGCCATTTTTTTACTAGCTGAATTAAACTTGAATTGAAACATGCAAAATACAGGTCTATACTCTAGCTTCACTCACCATAAATTGCTGTCTCCTGCCTCTCATAGTCTTTATGTAATTTCAAAAAAAGTGGTGGTCTTTGTTACCCCAGCTCTTGGGGTAACTTAGACCGGGTGGTAAAATCAATTATATTTTTTGGTAAAATAACTCCAAATAACTCCAGGTT